>NC_136935.1:18171669-18266669 GCF_949987615.1 Pollachius pollachius
ACTCAAGTTTTTCATAAAAAAAATATATATTGTTGATCGTTCTTTTGCAAAATTACGCAAATATTTCACGATTGGAAAATAAAAATAGAAACGCTCAAAGTTCAAGTTGCTTTGTTCATTATACGGAGGGTGTGTGTGTGTGTGTCAGCTCGGTGTATGTGTGTTTGTGTGTCATGTCAGTGTATGTATGTGCGTGTGTTTGTGTGGTTGATAAACATTTCAGTACTTTCAGGCTTTTGAAATATTATGTGTTCATTTATTCAACAATTTAACTTTTATTTTGCTTGTTAATGGGTGACATTTTACTCTAATTGTTTAATGCCAAATCTAGCATAAAAACCAAGTGATCATTTGTTGTAGTTTTCTCACTTAAATAAGAAAACATGTTACACATCTGATAATTGGCTAAATCGATTTTTATTTTTTTATATTTTTGATTAATTTTTAATTTATTTATTTGACTATTTACTATTTGTTGATAAAGCTAAAAAAATAACTATTCATCTGACCAGAGCATTGGCTCCACACCACAAACATTACATGTATGGTTGTTATTTAACTCAACCATTAATAAAAGGCTGACAAAATAGCCACTCCTAAAGTAACCTCAAGGAAATTATGTGCTAATATATTTGACTAATTTGCAAATAAATAATACTTAATATTACTTAATAACGTTAAATATTATTTTGTAATTTTTGGATCATCATCATTTAAAAATGACAATTCAACAGCTTTTGAAATAAGAATAACTAGATTGCAAAGATATGTAATAAATTGTCAAATTATAGAAATATATTTCAAGACATTTATGGAAGTATGGCAGCAATTCAAATGTTCTTTATTCAAAAAAGTTATTTGCCAAAAAGTCTACGATTAATTTCATAATAAAGTTGAATGTTGTGAGGATAATTTAATAATGTACTTAATAATAATAGGCATAATAATCATGTATTTAATAAAAATTATCATGAAAATCATAATGCTACTAATAATCATATATTTAAAACCAGTATTAGCAGCATTCCTTTAGATGAAGCTGCTCTCTAAAACAAACGGCCGCAAACGAGAACTCAACACCATTACACCGTTTAACAAGACGTCCTCACTTCTAAACCCTGCTCCCTCACACGCCTCCTCCTGTTAAACTACACTTCCACCACCAGCGTCTTGTGTGCTGAAAATAAAAGTATAGTAACTGCGCCGAAAGGGAGAAATAATGAAATAAGGCGCGTGTGCGATCAAACCGTGGCGTGCTAAAAACCCCTGTGTATTTTGGCAGTCGGAGGAGCGTGTGTAAAAATAAATCAAGCTGATTTTCCAAATGTTTGGTGCGTGCCGCCCGGCGCTGCTTGTTCTTCGCAGCACAGATTGCGGGCTGAGGGATAAGCTGTGGGGAGGGGCGGGGCGCCGGGATCCAACCCCCCCTGCCATGCCAGATTGTTAAAACGCACACCTTAACCCCCTCCCCCCCCCCCCCCCCCCCTCCCCCGAGCAGAGCGTGATTCCAGGGGGACGGGGGGACGAGGGGTCTCGTACCGTCGACATATGCATCCAACACACGCGGCTCCTAAGGAACCCAGGACGTATGTCCGCGCATGAAACCCTACACCCCACATAGACACAGAGCTGCCCAAAGACGCAGGCCGGGCTTTAATCTGAAGGTGTGTGTGTCTCTGTGTGTGTGTGTTGTGTGTCTGTGTTGTGTGCTGTGTATATGTGTGTGTGTGTGTGTGTCTGTGTGTGTGTGTTGTGTGTCTGTGTTGTGTGTTGTATATGTGTGTGTGTGTGTGTGTGTGTGTGTGTGTGTGTGTGCATATTTGGGTGTCTATCTGTGTCTGTGTGTGTGTGTGTCTGTGTGTGTGTGTGTGTGTGCGTTTTTGTGTGTCTATCTGTGTCTGTGTGTGTGTGTGTGTGTGTTTATCTGTGTGTGTGTGTGTGTGTCTATCTGTGTGTGTGTGTGTGTGTGTGTGTGTGTGTGTGTGTGTGTTGGTGGTTGTGTGTGTGTGTCTGTGTGTGTCTATGTGTGTCTGTGTGTGTGTCCCTCTCCTCCTCCAGTCCGGTAGAGCGGGACACAGATGGAAGGTTGTCTTAACATCGGTCGTACTTCACCGCGAGGTGAAGTACGACCTGCAGGTGCGGCTCAGGCCTTGTATTCAGGTCAATATCTGCCTACCAAAACAAACCGTTATCCACTGCAAACCTTCACATGCTGCTGCTGCGTTTCCCACAACACCCGCCCTCTCCACCTCCTCATGTGTGCGTCATTGTCTTTCACACCGTGTTCTACACAACCATACATTCAAACGCGAAGCCTGCCGTCGGTCAGTGAAAGGAGAACGTCAAAAGTAAAAGCAAGTGAAGTGTGAAGTGGCTCGTTAATAGCGCCCAGAGCCCTTTATGTGGAGCTGAACCGGGGGGCGGTGTGCTCAACTATCTGGAGGACTCATCAAGCAACATAAATAAGTGTGGAAGTAGAGAAACTAAAAAACCCAATAAATGCCAAGAGTGATTATCGTGGTTCTACTGGGAGACGAGAGGAGTTAGGTGCCAACATCCCAGCCAATCCACGTTTGGCAGGCGGATCAGCGCTCTGTTAAACCTCCCGAGAACACGCCATGACAACCGTGACACACACATGCGGGCCGAGTCACACACACACACACACACACACACACACACACACACACACACACACAGCCAAACGGCCAAACATACATGTGCATGTGGGCACGTACACCCATGCAGATACAGTACTAAACATCCCTGCATGTACACTAGTCACCGACTCCGGCGTTCTCGCTCCAACGTACACGTGTTGGCAGACGTATTGGGCTCGCTGTTGACACGTTCACATGACTAATAGGGACGGCTGACCGGGAGACAGCTGTGACATCATCAACTTTTTTCAGTTGTTTAATTCTGTATTTTTTTCTTTTTGGCACGCGGCGTCCCTGGTGAGAGGTTAACTGTGGTGGGTGGTGTTAACCACGCAGCCAGGGGACCCAATCTGTGTGTGTGTGTGTGTGTGTGTATGTGCGCGCGTGTATGTTGTAAAATGAGGGGGTTTGTGAACATTGGGCAAGAATATGTACATTCCCTACAAACACACTCAGTAGGGCACTGCCAAGCTGTATTCCAGAGACACATACAGACGCACAAACACACAATATAGTTGTAATTAACATAAAAGACAAATCCTTGATGGTTGGCTATAATCACCATTCTTAAACAATAGATCTCTGACAGTAATCTACTTCATTCTTTATACTATCATAATTTACATAACAATTAAATAAATAATTTGTCTTAGCCTCTGGCTCAGAATCTCAATCGACATGGAGGATCTCACAGATGACTTTCTTATAATGCCTGTGTGTGTGTCTATGTGCGCACATCTTTACACTGTCTGTGTAAGACCTCCATAGGCAGTCGCGTGAATTTGTGTAGTGTGTGTGTGTGTGTGTGTGTGTGTGTGTGTTTGCTCGAGTGCGTTCGTTCAAATGTGTGTGTGTATGAGTGCTTATACTGTTCTGTATTTGTGTGTGTGTGTGTGTGTGTGATTGTGAGTGTTTGCTTTAGTGTGTGTGTGTGTGTGTGTTTGTGCTAATGTGCATGTGTATGTTTATGCTAGCGTGCGTGCTACTGTGTGTGCGCGTGGGTTTGTGTATGCTAGCGTTCGTGTGTGTGTGTGCTAGAGTGCATTCGCCTGTATGCTAGCTTGTGTGTGTGTGGATGTTTTTTCCTTGCGTGCATGCGTGCTTGCTAGCGTGTGTTTGTGTGCGTATATGCTAGCGTGTGTGCTAGCATGTGTGCGTGTGTGCTAGCGTGTGTGCGAGTGTGCTAGCGTGCATACGTGTGCATGTGTGTGTGTGTGTATGAGCGTGTGTGCGTGTGTACCTGTCCTTCATGCGCTGGTGCAGGCGGCCATGCTGGACGCACTGGTCCTCCAGGTCGGAGCAGCGCGCCCTAAGCCTCTCCCCCGTCTCCTGGAGGTGCTGCCGCTCCAGAGACACCTGCTCCAGCTCCGTCCTACACACACACACACACACACACACACACACACACACACACACACACAAGCACACACAAGCACACACAAGCGAACACACACAAACATACACAAGCAGAGACCCAAATTATTATTTTTTGACTCTGGAGTTTTGGATTGTTTGTTTTAATATTTTGTGAGTCAAGGATAACAGACTGCACAGCATGGCTGCATACTAGGGCTGGCTGATTCATCGAATTTTGATCGCGATTTCGATTTTAGCGTCAAACGGTCACAAAACTAATAAAATCAAGTCTTATTTTTTCTTTAATGTTTTATAGAAAGTGCACAACAGCTTGATGCATATCTGTACATAATTTTAGATTTGAACATAGAGGAGAGATAGTGACATGCTGAATAAACACATTGGGCACTATTTTAACGGTCTGAAACGCAAGTGAGAAGCGCCAAGCGCAAGTAGCTTTGTGAGCGGTTCTATGGCGATGTTGCTTTTTTTACCGGCGCATAAATGACTAAAAAGGGTCAGACTGAAGTAGCCTTATTACCCATAGGTGTGGTTTGGGCGTAACGTGCAATAAACCAATGAGAGTGCCATCCCCCATCCCCTTTAAGAGCCATGAGCGCATTTGAATCTGACGAGTAGATATTTTGACAGCGCGTTTGCAGTCTCCGATGAGACAGATGCATGACCACATGAATTTCAAACTTCAAATGGCTCAGTTTATGGCCAAATAATATGACCTAATTCACACATGTGAATAGTGTTTTCTTCCACAACTTCAGAAATACTGAGTCCTCAAATAAATTTCGGCAAAGAAAACTTAACACACATATGATATGCGGTAACTGTGGTTCTATTTAATGATATACACAATACATTAACAAACATTGTTTCTTACCAGTATTGTATGCATTATCGTTATCGACTTGTGTTCCTAATATGCATGTGTCCCCCCGTTAATATACATTGCCATGGACTGTGTTATGTGTTACGTGTTTAGTTTGCGTGTGTTTAAACAGATGGACGCACACACGCGCGCCCGCATTCATCAATTCTTTTACACACATACACACACGCGCGCCTTCATTCATTCATTCTTTTTAACACTCACTCACGGTAAAACAATGTTTTCTCACAATCAAATACTCATCAATCCTAAAAGTTATGGGCTTGTACACAATGTCTGTGTCAAGAAATGATGTGTTTGCTGTACGGTGTTTGCAGATGCATTGATTTAAAAGTACAACTTATAATCAGCTGTTCTTTCCAAAATAATTTACCAAGAATGTGTGGCTAGGTAGATGAGAGAAGCAAATTGTGTGTGCGAGGTGCACAAGCAACATTATGCATGCCCTTAAAATAGCATCTGAACAACGCGCCACTGACTTTAAACCAGGTATTTCCTGGTATGTGGCGCAATTGTTTTCTGAAACTGTAAAATACCACCAGGGAACGTTTGCGCCAGAACACGCCTCCTCCTTTCGCCAAACCGCCCCTTAGGGCGCAAGAACATTCCCTAATTTACCGACGCGTAGCGCAGGAGGGAAAAGAAAGCTCTGCGCCAGTTGCAAACTAGCAACGACACATGCGTCAGTGTAGAAAGTCAATTGCGCCGGATGCAAGATAGGGCCCATCATGTTTTCAAACTCAAAAATAATCTTTTGAATAATTGTGATTTCAATATTGACCAAAATAAACCGAAACAGTTGTTTATTCATATCATCGGTTCTTCCAAAGCAATCTGGAGAAGACTGAACTGCAACATGGAGGAGAAAGGGATTGTTGCCCGTGATTGTGGACCGTGATGGTCTTATATTATATAATATTATATTATTTAGATATAGAGCTCTGGGAGTCCGCAAACGGCAAAAATCAATCAACAATCCCCTCTCCTCCATGTTGCGGTTCGCAGTTCAATCTGGACTTCAGAGAGCCTAAGCCAACGTTTCTTCTCCCCAATTCCTTCTCCACCATGGCCGAGAATCAATACACAGGTCTTATTTTGCAAATCCGACCCCGCCCGTACCTGCGTATTGCATTCCGCACCCGACCAGACCCGCCATAAATTGATACCGACGCCCGACCCGCACCCGAAGGAAAATTAGACACATTAGATGGAACGCCGGGGAATTAAACTATCTGCTGTTTGGCGTGGTGCTTTAGATTGCCGTGCAAAAAAAGCAAATCATCCACTGTGTACGGTTTTAGTGGACTCCTCTGCTGAATAACATCTCCAGCCCCGGAGAAGTCTCGTTCGCAATCGCAAAACCCGCAACCGACCCGTGCTGTTCAGGCGTCCGACCTGACCAGCCCGTGTCCAACAAAGTACCTACGTTATTTTTCCCCTGTTTCATCGAAATTGTGCAGTTCACCCGTCGGATACCCAAACCCGTGCAGGACTCTGGCTGAGATAACCCCCACTACGAGTCTTTACTCGTGGAAGTACCAGAGACGCCCGAGAACCCAACAAAGTCTTTAATTCATAATATCATCTGGAGGCGCACACAGCTTTTGGCCGTGATATTATATTTTGTATTATATTATATAGATACCTATATATTATATAATATTATATTATTTAGAAATAGGGCTCCGGGAGTCCGCAAACGGCAAAAATCCCTTCTCCTCCATGCTGCTGTTCACTTTGGACTACAGGCAGTGAATGCTGATTGGCTGTTATGTTACGTCCCTCAGGGAGTGAACGCTGATTGGCTGTTATGTTACGTCCCTCAGGGAGTGAACGCCAATTGGCATTGTGGGAGTTGTCGTCTTCAATCCGCAAGCGCCAAAAAGTCACTGTCTGCCTTTCCTCGGTCAAGGAGGCACAAAATCTGAAATTTATGTTACTATTCGACTAAATATATGACCCACTTTCAATACAGATTCATGTCTCCACCAATGAAGTATTCCTTTAACTTAGAAAATAAAGACAAGGACCATGGGAGCGATGAAATTAAACGAAGGGAGAGAGGGAGCAAAGAAAATTTTGGCTGTTCATTTTCTAAATCTTGCCCTTTTCTGCTCTCTTTGCAACTCTCAAGTCTTAACTCCATCAGCGTTAAGCCAAATAAAATATGTGTGCCATCAATCAATGCTATGATTGGGTTAATCCCTGATGGTTCGACTGGGATTCACTCCCTGCTTATCAGCCTTTCTGTGGCTCTGGGCCTCCGCCTCCAGCGGCCTAGCTTGGCGGCCCCGGTCCAGCAGGGCTCTAGCTGTCTCAGACGGCCCCGGGGCCCACAGGGCCCCCCACACCACAGCATTAAGACATGGCACACACACGGGTCCGGCCCACGGAGGGGGGGGGGGGGCTAGTAAGTGAGTGAGGGTAAGTGAATGACAATTAGTGAAGGAGTGCGTCAATGAAAGATTCAGTGAGTGAGTCTGTCAGTTAGGGAATGATTGAGTGACTGAAGGATGAGGGAAGGAGTCAGTGAGTCAGTGAGTGAGTGAGTGAGTGAGAGCGAGAGAGAGAGTTATTGAGTGAAGGAGTGAGTGATCGAGTGAGGAAAGGAGTTAGTCAGTGAATGAGTGAGTGAAAGAGTTAGTAAGAGAGGGTATGAGATTGAGGGAGCTAGTGAGTGACTGAGTGACTGAGTAAGTGAGTGAGTAAAGGAGTGAGTGTGCATGTGGTTGTGTCCTGTGGCTGGTAAGGGCAGATTGGGGGCTGTCATGTGACTAATGTGCAGCACAGTTCCAACAGCTGACAGGACACTGAGCAGAGGGACACACACACGTAAAGACACAAACACACACACACACACACGGACAGAGGGCAGCCCAGATGGAGATGGGCACAGGCCTGCTGTGACTACTGTAGCATCAGGTTAACAAGAAAACAGGTCAGAGCAAAGAGAGGAGAATGTCCATCCTGGAGCGCTCTCTCTCTCTCTCTCTCGCTCTCTCTCTCTCTCTCTCTCAACCTACATACAGACTTTGTGAGTGTTTCAAAATAAAGTGATCGCATGCACTTGCCCTAGAAAATAAAAGGGTTTCAACTCTTCAGTCTCAACTACGTCAAGGTAGTTCAGAATTTAGGAATTCATTGTTATTCTATTTAAGAGAGAAATTATTATTTATGATTATTATTATTATGTGTTAGGAATTATTACATCTACATCCTATCTCTGTCCCACTATATTTGTCTCACTATACAAATGCTTCTTTCTGTAAACAATCATGTATGCATTTAGTGAAAATATATATTTGAGTTAGATTTTCAGACTACTGGTGTCTCCAAAATATGAATAAGAGTCCAAATATTTGTTGAAAATAAATAAAGATCATGTCTTTTAATCTGTTAGCTCTTCTGCGATTCAAAAACGTCTCAGAAAAAGACAAATTCAATAATATTATTTTATATATAATTATGTTACGTTATAACGGAGAGTTATTGAGGAAAAAATGAAAAATAATACATATGAATAGGAATGCATAGATATGAAGTGTCAAAGACATTGAGAGATGAACAATAAGATTAAATCATTACCTGCTGTTTTGACTCAGCTCTTCCAGCTTGGCTCCCAGCATGCAACACTCCTCCTTCAGCTTCCCAATCAGGGAGTTTTGCAAAGTAAGCAGACCATCCAGTTCCTCAACTGCAAGGGAACATGGTATATCTACAAGTTAATCAGGACATCATCAGAAGTGGACTTGTTACAAGGTCATCTCCTTTAGATCAAAGGTTTTGTTGTGGTGACACCTCATGTCTCTGTGGACGTGCATGACCTTTCAATCAAATATAATATTGATAAGCCTGTCAGCGAGCCATCCCTCCCCAAGCACGACCATAATATCATCTCTAACTTGAGAAATGTCACATCAACACATCACAGAAATTTATCATTTATCATTTTTAGATGAATGGAATTCATGGTTATTGTATTACATTTTAAATAGTAAGAACAAAATGGCAGACCATGTTTTGAATTTACTCCAGATGACTGAATCTGTTCACGATGATATTCCTTCAAAAACACTTTCCCCTGGACTGCCAGTGTACCAAAAGCCAAGCCATTGTATAAAATCCAAAATAATTGTCTATTTATTTTTATAGTTGGAATCTCTCCAACTATAAAGATTTAGTTTTCGTTCACTCTTTTGGCGATAAACTGTTATTATTCCCAGTGCTCCAAAAGTGTCACCACCAACACACCCAGTTCGTAGCATTCATAATACAGCAAATACAATCACACACATTTGTAGAAAACACATTTGCAGTACTCAAACACAAAGAGCACAGTTTGTGTTCCCTCATTCAGCAATAGATAGTGACTTAACAGACTTATTTACATGAAAATCTTTGAGATTGCCACTTAAAGTTAATATAATTTAATATTGGTAATCCATTTATAAACAGTTGGTGTACTTAAGTATTTACCTCAAAAGGTATTTTTAACACATGTTCCCTTAACTTACATAAGTAGAACAACACATATTTTAACAAACCTTTTCGCCAAATGTATGTGTCGAACTATAACATAGAGACCAGAATGAGTGAGGGAAGAAGAGAAGGCACAGAGAGAGAGAGAGAGAGAGAGAGCAAGAGGACGGGCAATAAGAGAAGGGAAGAAGAGAAGGCACAGAGAGAGAGAGAGAGAGAGAGGACAGGCAATAAGAGGAGGGAAGAAGAGAAGGCACAGAGAGAGAGAGAGCAAGTGAGAAAGGAAAGGAAGAGAAAGAGAGAAAGAGACAGAGATAGAGCAGAGAGAGAGCGAGAGGGCATAAAGAGAGAGAGAGAGAGAGAGAGAGAGAGAGAGAGAGAGAGAGAGAGAGAGCGAGCACAAGCTGCTGTTTGAAAGCCTTTCCTATTTTATTTGTCTCCTCTTTTTTAGCTGCCACATCCTCATCCACAGGCAGGGGCCCCGCAGGGGCCACAGGGGGCCCTCTCTGAACAATCCAAAGCTGGACTTTCATCAGTGCTCTAAAACAGTCCAGTCTCCGCATTCCTCACTCTCCAACATATGTCTGTTCTTAAAAATAAAGGGGGAAAACTACAATGGCGGTGGTTTGGATTGAGGGAGTCCACCTGCGCCAACATGCTGTTACAATATAATCAAACAACATGAAACTAAGTAGAAAAGGGCAGTAGAGTGGACCTCTATCCTCCTGTTTAGGTTCTGGTTTGCTATTCCTGACATGTGCTCGTGCAGCATTGTAATATAAGCAATTTAAACAACGACAGACTTTATCTAACATACAATAATTTAACAACATGGTGTTTCAACCAAATCATATCACACACGTCTTTCTCGAGGCTACTGATGTCGTACGTTGTTACATTTCTCATCGGAGCACTTATGGAGCTGTTTCTTTTCTGTGCTAATAATGCACAGTACACTGGGAAAGAATTGGACACATCCCATTTAAACATTGAAAATGGCTGTATCTAAAAACACACACGCATTAACGCAGACACAGACTGAAGTTTGGTCAACGGTGGAAAAGTTACAGGCAGAATGCTAATTAGACG
The DNA here is from genome assembly GCF_949987615.1 of Pollachius pollachius. NCBI lineage: Eukaryota > Metazoa > Chordata > Actinopteri > Gadiformes > Gadidae > Pollachius > Pollachius pollachius. The sequence goes on from NC_136935.1 coordinate 18,182,158, forward strand.
AGGCAGCTTTGAATGCGTCTGGCCGTGCGTAGGCCCACAGAAACCCTAGGACACAGAGAAGACGCTGAACTGGCACCACAAACAAACAGAACGAGGAGCGAGAGAGGGAGAGAGGGAGAGAGAGAGGCAGAGACAGAGACACAGAGAGAGGCAGAGACAGAGAGAGAGCGAGAGAGAGAGAGAGACCGTGAGAGAGCGCAAGAGATAGAGAGGGAGAGGGAGAGAGCGAGAGCGAGAGAAAGAGATAGAGAGAGCGAGAGAGACAGCGAGAAAGAGGATGAGAAAGGAAGCGAGAGAGAGATGGAGAGAGGGAGGGAGAACGAGAGCGAGGAGGAGGAGGAAAAATAGCAACACATATCTGAAATCATCTACAGGCTGCTGCCCTGTCCACATTTCCGCACACAAAACAAACAAACAAACAAACAAACATAAAAAAAAGATTGAAGGGAAATATAAAAGAAGGTGAGGAAGCGGGGATGAGAGAAAGAGAGAGAGAGAGAGAGAGAGAGAGACGGACGGAAGGGTGGAGGAGTAGGGGACAGACAGACGACAGAGTATCACGCTGCATTTCGGAGAGCAAGAAAGCTAATTACCGAGTCGTCTGCCGAGGAGAGGCAGCAACGCAGGCTACTTAAAGGACAACCCACCCACCCCCGCACCCAACTCACCCAACTCACCCCTCTCCCCCCCCCCCCCCACCCCTCTGTGTCCTGCTGTGCTCTGATGTCAGCTCTCTTTAGACAACACGTGTGCCCGCGGTACACGCCAGAAAACAAACTCTTTGTTTATCCGCGCTGTTCCCCCTCTGCATCCATCACGCCGTCTATCCATCACACACACACACACACACACACAGACACTTGGCGTACGCACACACTCACACAGGCGTATACACACGCACACGCGTACAAAGGCGTATACACGCGCACACACGTACACACACACAGACACACACACACCGAGGCGTTCACACACACACACACACACACAGGCGTACGCACACACACATACACACCCACACAAACACACACAGGCGTACAGACACAGACGCATACACACAGATATGCACACACACAGGCAAACAAACAATCTTTGTTCAGCATACCAGCAGGCTGCCTAGTTGTGTGTGTGTGTGGGGGGGGGGGGCGGGGGGGGGGCTCAGGTAAATAAAAAGCGAGAGGATTGAGCGGTAGCACAGGGTGGGGAGGGAGGGAGGGAGGGAGGGAGGGAGGGAGGGAGGGAGGGAGGAGAGGAGCGCTATCCAGATGGTGCAACAGATGTGCAGGCGGCGGCAGCAGCAGCAGCAGCAGCAGTGTTAGCGCTGGCGGAGGCTGCGGCGGTGGCAGTGTTAGCGTTAGCGGTGGCTCACTGTGCGCGGGTAGACAGGGAGCTCGGATGCCTTTTCTCTTTCTCCTGCCTCCGCCGCCGCCCTCTGCTCTTCCCTCAGCCCAGGGTTCAGCACAGCGAGGCAGCTCGCAGCACAGAGGATGTTCAGGACTTCAGAGGGCGGGGGAAGGGGGTAATAGGGTCTTTAGCGCCGAGCAAACTATTTTAGCATCTCCATCATGGTGAAATATCATGTGACATGAGGAGTCTCAGTAAGAGCCTTTGAGCAAAACACTCGTATTGTTTCCTACATCTGCAAGGCGACATCGAAGCCTGAGAGGTGTGGAAGTCTTTAATCTACAGGAAGTCAAGTGTCCCTCTGTAATAGAAGCTTTCATCACCAGCGTCTCAAAGGGCTCCGCAGGCTTCGCCTTCAAATGGGATTTGAGAGGAACCTCCTCCAGATTAATGTCATTTTTCAAACCTGTTTCTCATTTCCACGGCCATATGACGGAAAGTTCTGAGTTTATTCATTATTTTAACATCCAAAATCAAATAAACATAAATGACTCTACAGCAAGTAATTTTGTAAGGCAACCACTTGCCTGTGCTGTCGGGCTTCACATCCCAACCAATGATATAATCACATGTTCCCACTACTGTAAATACTCACGCACAGCTGGCTCAAGTATTACGTCAATTCGGCACGATCCATGCTAATTAGCTCAAATCACCTCCATTAGGGAGATCGCCACAAAAAGGAGTACTGAAATGTGAACAATTATTTTCCCTTTGTCTTTAAAGGGTCACACTCATGCCTCATGCGTAGTACAGTACATAGTACAGTAAATAGTACTGCCTCAAACACACACAGCCCTTGTGAAAAATAATCAACTCTGTTGACACCTTGGACCATTGAGGTCATTTTTCCAAATCGTAAAATGGGGAATCTAAATCCGTGACCACTGACATCAAAGGTTTACTATTTTTCCAACCACACACGTATGAAGCAGCAGGTTAATGAGAAGTTTCCAATCAACCCCCTCATGACCTGAGAGGTTGGTTTTAAACTGTAATGCTGAGGGTGTTAGCGTAAGACGTTAGTGTTATGTCATGGTAGTGTAAGACGTTAGTGTTATGTCATGGTAGTGTAAGACGTTAGTGTTATGTCATGGTAGTGTCAGACGTTAGTGTTATGTCATGGTAGTGTAAGACGTTAGTGTGATGTTATGGTAGTGTAAGACATTAGTGTTAGGTTGTGTTAGTGTAAGACGTTAGTGTTAGGTTGTGTTAGTGTAAGACGTTAGTGTTATGTTGTGTTAGTGTAAGACGTTAGTGTTATGTTAGTGTAAGACCCTAGTGTTATGTTATGTTAGTATAAGACGTTAGTGTTATGTTAGTGTAAGACGTTAGTGTTATGTTAGTGTAAGACGTTAGTTTTATGTTAGGTTAGTGTAAGACGTTAGTGTTATGTTATGTTAGTGTAAGACGTTAGTTTTATGTTATGTTAGTGTAAGACATTAGTGTTATGTTATGTGAGTGTAAGACATTAGTGTTATGTTATGTGAGTGTAAGACGGTAGTGTTATGTTATGTGAGTGTAAGACATTAGTGTTATGTTATGTGAGTGTAAGACGGTAGTGTTATGTGAGTGTAAGACGGTAGTGTTATGTTATGTTAGCATAAGACGTTGTGAGGGCCCCGGGTGGGGGCCCCTACCCACCCTGTTGCTTCTGCTGCAGCTGCTGCTGCCCCGCCCGCTCCACCAGCTCACTCTCCCGCCGCTGGGCCGTCGTCAGGGCGGAGTCCAGGTCCTCACTGTACGCACGCTCAGTGCTCTCCTTCTCCTGCCTGGAGGGGGGGAGAGAGAGAGGGTGGGGGGGGGATGGAGAGAGAGAGAGAGAGAGAGAGAGAGGGAGGGAGAGAGGAGAGAGATAGAGAGGGGGGGGATGGAGAGGGAGAGAGAGGGAGGGAGAGAGGAGAGAGAGATAGAGAGGGGGGGATGGAGAGAGAGAGAGAGAGGGAGAGAGAGAGGGAGGGAGAGAGGAGAGAGAGATAGAGAGGGGGGGATGGAGAGGGAGAGAGAGAGAGAGAGAGAGAGAGAGAGAGAGAGAGAGGAGGGAGAGAAGAGAGAGAGATAGAGAGGGGGGGAGGAGAGGGAGAGAGAGAGGGAGGGAGGGAGAGAGGAGAGAGAGAGAGGAAGAGAGAGGGGAGGGAGAGAGAGAGGGAGAGGGAGAGAGAGGGACGGAGAGAGGGAGGGAGAGAGGAGAGAGCGAGAGAGAGGAAGAGAGAGGGGAGGGAGAGAGAGAGGGAGAGGGAGAGAGAGACCTTCAGCATGTGATTCCCCTGACGGAGAAGGTGTTCAGCCAGGTTTTATTGAAGTTCATACCACAGCGTTGTTGAATAGGTATAGGAAAACCAACCAGCTATTTCCTTGACAACACAAAAACAATATGCTCAAAGTGCCGCAGAGGAAAATTTTCTATTGCAACCAGTAGGTAGATAAACCCCAATAACAGTGGCGAGCAGAGGCAGCACACCACCGCCAAAGTACATTATTATGCCTTACTTATATGAGAGAGAGAGAGAGAGAGAGAGAGAGAGAGAGAGGGAATAATGGAATGACAGAGGCAGAGACACAGGAGGGGTGGAAGGGTAAAGGAGTCAGGCCCTGCTCAACGCCCAGACCCCTGAGTGATACTGCAGCTGTCCAGTACACACAGGGCGCACACACACACACACTCACACACAGGGCACACACAAACACACACACACACTCACACCCACACCAAAACACACATACACAGCAAAGCGGGGAACAGCTCATTACGGCACAGTAAACCCAATAGGCGATGTTTAATGGAGCGATTGTTTAGGATAAAGATGGGGATTGTCATGTGAACAGTGTGCCTCATGCTCCATTAAGGTCCATTACGCCCACAGGTAATCTTGTTGTCACGCAGTCCCCTAGCCTCCGTCATCTTCTCACTCAACCTGCTCCTCTTCAATTGCGCTTTTAATGGAAATATTCAGTAGTTGGTGTCGTGTTGTGAACATAACACAAGGCCAATTCACTGCAAGTCTCAGTAATACACAGGTAAGCGGTTTAACCTTTTCAACTGGCTAATTAACGTAAGACAGAGACATCGTTCGATCTCTGTGGGAGAACAACAACAAACCCTTCTTTTGTGCACGCCTTCGTTGTTCTGTTCCTTTTCTTTTTTTACCTAGACGAGCGCCGTCAGCGCAATTGCGGAAACGGAAACCTACCCGACAACAACGGTGGCAGTGAACCACGGAAAGAGGAGAAGAAGAAGAAGAAGAAGAGGAGACAACAAACAACAAACAGAACTCTTCCTGGAGTCCAAAGGCGCTAATGAAGAGAGAATTCACCAGTTTTAAGTGAAAACTTTTCTTCCCTGCAGAGCTTGGCCGGCATCTCTAAAGTGACCGCGTCTGTCCACTCCAGTTTGTGTGTGTCTGTGCGTGTGTGTGTGTGTGTGTGTGTGTGTGTGTGTGTGTGTGCGCATGTGTGTGCGTGCGCATGTGTGTGTTCTCCTGCTGTCCTGCTGTCTGGGGTGTGAAAGCGGGTGGCGGGTTTGCAGGGGACACCAGGAGTGTGTGTGTGTGTGTGTGTGTGTGTGTGTGTGTGTGTGTTTCCCTGTGTGTATCTGTGTGTGTGTGTGAGTGAACCCCCGCTGGGTTTGAACAGCAGTCGGAGCCACCAAAGCACACACCAGCGCCCAGCGGGAGATGGCGGGAAGGTGGCGCCAGCCATTTGGTCCTGCGAGAGGTTCCAGGGGGGCCGCGTGTGTTAGTGTAGCGGGTGTGCGTGCCGGGGTATGCACAGTTTGTGTGTACCGTTGTGTGTTGGGGAAGAAGAGGAGGAGGTGGGGGGGGGAAGGAAGAGGGGGCGGGGGGAGGCAGGGTGGGGTGTTTACCCACCAATTAGCATTAGACAGCGAGCCAGAAAGTTCCAGCAGTGAGGAGAGAAGGGAGGAGGAAGAGGAGGAAGAAGAAGGATAAACTCTAAAGATTTCTGTTTTTGAGAAAAAATATGGTCGACGAAACTGAACACAGCATTTCAATTGTTTGGGCGCGTGTGCGTGTGTGTGTGCACATGCGTTGGTGTATGTGTGTGTCTGCATGGTCGTGTGCGTGCGTGTGTTTTGTATACGAAAAGCTGTCTATGTTTTTTCAGCAGTCAAAAAGAACAAAAAGGCCAAAAGCTTAAGCATTTTTAAAGTGAAACTAAACATTTCATGTCGAAGTCCTCGGCCCAAGTTTGGGTATCGAACGGGGATCTCAGTCTGCGACTTCTGTATTTTAGATGGGAAAGGCTCCGATACAGTCCAGGGCTGCAGCACACGCTGCGCCCCAACCATGAATGTTCACTGGGCAGGAGAGCAACAGCAGACCCAGTCTGGAGGCAGAATGTGAGCCGACGTCTGGATGTGGACGATTCCCCCTAGGCCGCGGCCTGCCTTCCAGCTAATTGGTAAATGTGCTCTGGGCGGATGCCTGTGGCAGCGCGGCGGGCTGGGGGCAGGGGGGGGTGCTGGATGGATTGGATGTTGGGCTGGGTCTGTTTGCATTCGCCTGGCCTGGCCGCGCCCCGGGACAGCTTGGCAGGCCGCTGGCCACCTTTAGCACGGGCCGCGGGCCCGGCGGTGGGCTGCAGGACGGCTGCGGGGCCGCCGCCAGGTACGGGCAGAGGGGACGCTGGGTAAGTGGGCGGTGGCGAAAGGCAGCGGCTGGGCCCGGGGCCTGGCGCGGGTTGGGGCGGGGGGGTCCGGCCGGCCGGCTCCGCCTGCCTAAGTGGGCACTATTCAAGCTGTTGCCCATTAGATGTGGGGTGCCAGGGCCCGACCGAGCGCAGCGTTTGCAGCACCCTGTGGTGCGGACGGGACGGCGCGCCAGGAAGCACCAAATGCCGCGTTTTTTGGTGTATGTTTGGGTGTGTGTGTGTGTGTGTGTGTGTGTGTGTGTGTGTGTGTGTGTGTGTGTGTGTTTCACAAATTGGAGTCAGACGGAAGACTTGGAGCCCCTCGGCCGCGGCAGACGCTGCCGACCGCTGCTCTGGTGACAGAAGAGAGGATTCACAGCCCACCGTCCCAACACACACACACACACACACACAACACACAACACACGCCCTCCCAACAGACCAACACACGCACACAACCTACCAACAAACACACGCAACACACGCCCTCCCAACAAACACACAACACACGCACAACCTCCCAACCAACCAACACAACACACGCCTCCCAACAAACCACCCAAAGAAACGACACAACACACACAAGCAGGAACCTCCCAACAAACCACCACAACACACGCACAACCTCCTAACAAACCAACACAACCTCCAAAATAACCGACACAACGCACACACAACACACGCAAGAACCACCCAACAAACTAACACAAGAACTTCCCAACAAACCAAAACAACACACGCAAGAAACATCCAACAAACCATCACAAACTCCCAACAAACCAACACAACCTCCCAATGAACCGACACAACACTTGCAGGACCTCCCAACAAACCGACACAGCACACACAAGAACATCCCAACACACCAACACAACACACACAGCCTCCAAACGAACAGACACAACACACACACACACACACACACACACACACACACACACACACACAATGGAGTGGTATACATACACAAAAGCACACACTTTAGTTGTTTGTGCTATATGTCTTGGATAGGTAATGCAGTGTTCAATTGGTTGAAGAGTTTAAAACGAAGATGCTTTTTCCAAAAAAAAAAAAGTAAATACATTAAAGCTAAAAGAGAGACTAGGCTCAAATGAATGTACATGTATCCAAAACTAATGAGATATCTGACCTAACTTCACCATGTAAAGGAATATCACTTGGTTTAAAGCTTCAAGTTCAAAGTACAGGGGAATAGCAGTCTTTAAAGAGCTCCTAGCAGAGCAAGCGCCAAGCTGGCAGCAACACTAATAATCATTTATAAGAAGTTAGAGAGGGGAGGGACACATCTTGTATCTTGTATATGCGCTATAAACAGCATAAATTATCAAATAAACAACCATTTGGGAATACATTTCACACAGACGAATGCATAAAAAATGGATAACCATTAGGACAGGATAGAGGCATGATTCAATATGTTTCATATTTATATCAGTTCTGAAGTGTTTCAATGGATTCCATTTATATCTTTGATCAAATGAATGTATTGCAAAGTCAGGAGAGGTGCGTGTGGGTGTGTCATAGCATGTGTCAGAGAGTGAGAGACATGAAGAGAGAGATTGAGAGAAACCTATAGAAAGAGAGCAGAGGGCATTGTTTCAGCCATTCAGTTACTACTTAATATCAAAATAAAATAATGATCTGATAAAATAACCAATTGAACTAAGTAACTTCAGTGGCAATTTTTGTCAGAATCTTCCTTTAATGCAAATAAACAGCATCGACTTCATAAACATAATCGACACATTACATCCCTGTGTTTTTGGTGTGGTTAATAAGAATCTTGCATGACCCACGAGTCAAACACACACACCTCATACGCACACATCACGCACACCTCTACTCCTTTTCCCCGACGGACAAACACCACGCACCGCTCTCTCCGCTGATCCAGCCCGAGTGCTCTCCTCTCCTCTCCCATCAGTCTCTGGGCTGCCCAGCCCCTCCCTCGTTCACCCGTCTCTCTCCCTCCATCCCTCTCCCTCTCTCTCCACGCCTCCCTCCCACCTATTTCTCCTTTAACTAAACTGGCTGTGTGTCTCTCCATCTGCTGGTTCTTCCTTCAGCGGCCCCGCACCTGTTCACACCTCCTCTCCTGTTGGCCACAGCCTCTCTCTCTCTCTCTCTCTCTCTCTCTCTCTCTCTCTCTCTCTCTCTCTCTCTCTCTCTCTCTCTCTCTCTCTCTCTCTCTCTCTCTCTCTCTCTCTCTCTCTCTCTCTCTCTCTCTCTCTCTCTCTCTCTCTCTCTCTCTCTCTCTCTCTCTCTCAGCGAGATGCTGCCAGGCCCATTCCTGGCGCGGTTAGCCTCTCTGTCATTCAATCCATCTGTCCGCGAGTCAACTTTGTTTACAGCGGGTGGCCCGAGCCGGTTTCTCTTCCTCAAGAAGCGGTGTGCCCCCTCGCCCGCCCGCCCCCCCCACCACCACCACGACGACAATCACCCCGGCCCCCACCACCCACATCAACCCCCACATCCACCACCACCCCCACAATATCCACCACCACCACAATCTCCACCAACACCCCATCTAGCATCATCAAGGTCAGCAGTGAACCACAAACCTGCCCCATAAAACAGTACACCGCAACTGTTAATATACAACCCCCGCCTCCCCTCGCAAAGCATTATATATATACACATATACGCACACACACACACACACACACACACTCTCCCCCATAATGTGAGACATTTGGATCACCACACTCCCTTGTACACACACCAGATACTCATTAATGGTCCGCCCGCACACACACACACACACACACACACGAATGGAAGTACAGGGCCACGGAGACGGGCACCCAAATTGAGTTGTTCCTCCACAGAGTGGCCATGCCTCTCCCGAGCGCAGAATGAGTTCACTTCAGAGAGATGAGGTAATTAGCCATGGCGGCCTGGCCCTCCGCTTCATCCACCCGCTCTTAAAATACCCAGCTGAAATAATGCGGGACAACTTTTAATTGGCACTGATGACGCTGACGCTTTTTAACACATGAGGAACGGCCTGGCACCACAGACATCTGTGATTATTATTTTCTCTCTCCTCCATTTATATATTCTTTTAGAAATAAACACTGTGCACATACGTACAATATGCTCCCATATCGCCATCCAACCAGAAGACAACCGAGGCGCCGCCGTGCCCGTGTCAAATCGGCACGCGGCGGAAATAGTGGCGGAGGGAACATATGTGGTGGGGCCACAGGTCGGTCCAACTCCAGCGCCGCCGCCCATTGAGGACGCAAAACAGCCATCAAACTTTACTTTATAGAAACACATCGGGAATTATATTCCACAACTTGCAACGTGCTAAGACTTTGAGTGAGAGGATGTGCAAATTAAAGTTCCTAAAAAGACAAACTCTTTCATTTAGTTCCATGGCGAATAGTTATTACAGCTCAGAACAAAAAGGTGTGTGCAGGTATGAGCAAAACTGAAATAAAATTAAATTAAAATAAAAAGAAAAACAACAACCAACAGAGACGAGATCTATTTTTTTTGGAAAATCAAAATGTTAGAAGCACAATTAAAAAAGGTTGAATGAGTAGAATAAGCCAAGCAAGACGTAAGGGCAAGAGTGTTTGCTTCCCCTGCTCCCAGTCAAGACCCGCCTGTGTGGGAATCCACTTGACACCTTAGACACGCTGGAACACACTCCCCGATCCTAACCCGCAGGTCCACTGCCTCACAAACACACTTACACATGCTAATACATGCATGCACACACACACATGCTAATACATGCATGCACACACAACACAACACAAGACACACACTCCCATGCACACACACACACTCATACGCACTCACAAACGTTTGCCTGCACATTGTGCGTACACTGACAGTCACACATACACACACGCAAACACAAACAATCACATGAATCTACAAGCACGCAAACACACACACACACACACACACACACACACACACACCTCATCAAATCTTCTTCCCCATCGTCCTTCGAGGCTACGCCAACTTTGACAATTTGAGGACTGTCAAATTGCCAGGAAGTGTCGTTAGTATCGCGAACAACGTACGTATAACAGGTATAACATGGAATAACAAGTATAACAGGTCATCAGGATGCAAGGCATCTGCCGAGTTACTTCCTGCGGTGAAATATAATGTACTATTCTGTCATGGCTGTACCCCCCACCCCCCACCTCCTCCCCTGTTCCAGCCCAATCATAATGAACCCTCCTCCCCTTGCTCCCCCTCTCTGCGTGGGGGACGTCTGTGTGGTCCTGGGCAGGGGATCAGATGGACCTCTGAAGGGTGGGTGGGTGAGGATGGGAGGAGACCATTGAGGTAGAAAACAAAGGGAGGCTCTTTAAAAGTCTTTTAAACTCAGCGTGGGGCCGTGGCGCAGACTGGCACTGCCCCATCACAACCCCCCCCCCCCCATCACATGCCACCCCCCCTTCACACTGCAGCCATCGGTGCCTTTATCCCCCTCTCTCCCCCTTTCCCCTCTCCACCAAGACAACAAGGAGGAAAACTGAAACTTAAACCCAAAGGACTTGTCCCCTCTTCCTCTGTAGCTCCTCATGTGGATCCTCACACATAACCATGGGGCCCCCAACACTCAATGGGCGCCCCTACTCTCTCCTCTACCGGTATGTTCTACATCAACCAGCTCAAACCATAACTATCATTTATCGGTTGGATTATTTGTTTGGAAACCAAAATGTTCTAAATTTGGTCCAAATTCAAACTTTGAATTAGTTTGTGTCCTTTACTCATGCATTCATTCATCCCTTCACTACTCCTCAGGCGCCCTCGTACCGCAGCCCTGATCTCCATATTGTACCGCAGCCTCGCTCTCCATACTGCTGCCGATGTCAATCTGGCTCCATACTGCAATTCAACTCAATCTGTCCTAATGTGACACATTTTAACAAGCAGGGTCTATATTTATATAGCGGAGGGAAAAGAGAATACTGTAGCTCTCCCTCTCCCTCGCTCTCTCTGCTGTCTACGTGATCATGTCCTGATACCATCTGCTGAGGCCAGTGCTGCCCTGCTGCCCAGCGGGCACGGCCTGGCACTGCTGGGTCCGCCTGCAAAGGGCAACGGGGGGAGCAGGATGGAACGAGGGCAAAGAGAAAGGAAAAACGCACACAAAAAGAAAAAAAAAACAAATCTGGATACAAGGGATTAACTGAGAGTGGGTATGGTAGGGGGATGAAAGCAAAGGGATGACAAAGGTAGGGGAGAAAGCAAGGGATGGGAGGAGGTGAAGGAACAGAGAGCGGTGGTGTCCTGATGGATATGAATGCTGTGCCTGCCTGCTGGGCTGTGGGCACAGCTTAGAACCACGGAGGCTGCCACCTGCACAGCAGGGGCACGCAAAAGCACAGTTGTCCAGATGACACACCGGCACACACACACACACACACAGGCACACACACACACACACACGCACACAAACCACTCTCAGCATAAATATCCTTTCATTTGACAAAAGAGACACCACAGCAGAGAAATCCACAAAAGTTGTGGCGCTGCATGTGTATGCACACCAAAGCATGAAAGAAAAAACATCCTTACATTTGATCAACAGATGACCTCTTCAAAGAATAAAATAAAATAATGAATATAATGTAAAACTGCTGGCTCTAGGATTTCAGATAAAAACTCTTCAGATAAATGCGTGGTGGGTATCAGAAGATTTGACACGGGACTTCAAATGTATTCAGATCCAAACGGTCTATCAAAGGGTCTTCTCAATAACAACAGAGTTTTCAAAGAGTGTGAGTTAGTCTGTGTGAAGTGAGGGCAGGGAACAGATACATGGATAGCTGAGACAGATAGATGGACAGACGGACGGATGCAACTTTGTGTTTTGCTGATCTCCAGTAGTAGTAGTAGTCAGTGTGTGTGTGTGTGTGTGTGTGTGTGTGTGTGTGTGTGTGTGTGTGTGTGTGTGTGTGTGTGTGTGTGTGTGTGTGTGTGTGTGTGTGTGTGTGTGTGTGTGTGTAATGTAGGCCAGTATCCCAGGGCTGATTTGGCTGGGGTGAAAACAGTTGTAGCCGACAGATTTGCCTCCATCTAGCCTGAGGTATCTCAGTCAGCGATCTGTCTCTTCTATTCTCTATCCAGCACTGCAAGATGGATTATCAAGGCTGCATCAACTAAAATCAAGGGAAATAATGTAATACTCTAAGTTGACTGTGTTGGCCTGTATTTAACCTTCTAATGTTGTGAAATAGCCCAATTAGTACATCGAGGAATAATTGCCACAATCTTGTAATTTGCTTAGAGTGTAATATAATTAGGCAATGATCGATTTAGATTGATGAATCATAAAAAGCCACAAAAATCTCAGAGGTCAACAATCTCATTGTAAGGGTATGGTGCATAGTTTTATACCTGCTTACTTGCAAAGAAATAAAGAATTGGATGAAATAAGAAAATAAAGGATTGTGAATTGTTTTGATCAAAAAATTATAGAAAACTGAAGTAGTGACTGACTATACTAGTATTTACTAGTATATACAGAATACATATATAGTATATATGGTTTGAATAATGATATACTACACTCAAATCTACCTCTGTCTTCATCAAGAAATACACACTCTCTCATCTTGTACTGTATTCATTTAGTAACTGTTAACTGTTTTCAATTTATAGCTTCAGAGTCATTTCAAAGAGGATGTTATGGTACAACTCCACAACAGTACAGAGTCAGTGGAATGTACGACATCAGGAAGGACCGGGACACAAGGAGAGCTGAACATCCTGGAGTACAGACAGCAGCAGGAACATGTCTTTCTTCTCCGGGCAATACAGAGAAGTAGAAGAAAATTAGTGCAGGGATAGAAAGAGAGAGAGAGAAGGCAAGAGTTAGAGAGAGAACGAGAGCAGTATTGAGATAGATTGAGAGAAAGAGATATAGACGGAGAAGGCAAGAGCGAGATAGACGGAGTATGAGGACAATGAAGAGATAGAGTGAGAGTTAGAGATAGATAGAAATTAAAATAGAGAGAGAGAGAGCGAGCAAGCGAGCGAGAGACAGAACTCCCGACAGCGAGAAGTGAAGAACACTGCAAGGTCTCATCACCAGGCCAACGGGCCCACCACTGTCAACATCATGACACTCCGTTGTGCCTTGACACACACACACACACACACACATACACACGCACACACATGGCTGGCCGGCGGCCCTCCCAGCTGCCCTATCCGTAACTGTCTGATTAGTTGTGCTAAGCAGCCCCTCCCCTGCCAACCACAGTACCATCTGCTACCAAACAACATGGCTGCCTACCAGACACACACGTGCGCACACGCGCGCACACACACACACACACGTGCACGCACCACACGTGCCCTTCTACCTGGCGCTGTCCCGCTGCTGTTACATAAAGACACACACATCAAACTTCAGGGCACACGCGTAGCCCAGAGGCAGCAACACTTAACAGTGGCACAAAGGCGTGCGTGCGATTACAATCTAATGACAAACAGCCACAACCGGGCACAATGTGATGCAGACACACACACACACACACACACACACACACACACACACACACACACACACACACATACATAATGAATGCACACAGTTGCAGATTGTGCTAGATGGTGTGTGTGTGTGTATGTGTGTGTGTGTGCGTATTTGAGTGAGGTGACAGCAGTGTTGTGCCAAACCCAGGTAGATGCACGCTTGTGTGTGTGTCTGTGTCAGCTGGCAGCACTCTGAAGTTCATTATGCCCCCCGCCCCCCCCCCACACACACACACACACACACACCCCACCTCCCCTGTGTTACCGCGGCCTGTGCGGCACCTCGGCCCTTTTATTCCGGGCCGTGATTGGACAAGGGCCTCCCGTCGAGTTGGTTTGCAGCAGTTTTGTCGCGCCCAGATTTCGCTCACCGCACAAAGCCAGCCTCTGGCGGGTCGCGGCATCTGCTACCTCCACTTCCTCATTTACACGTCTCCGCCCATGCCCACGCGCACACACACACACACACGGGTAGACACACACACATACACACACACACACACACACACACACACACACTAACACACACATGAATTTAGTTCTCCGCCTTCCCAGATTCAAAGATGGCAAACTATCGCTGCGAAGAGGGGAGGCAGAGGCTTGACGTGTTTAATAGAGTAAATAGATGAGCTTGTGTGAGGAGTCACAGTGGTGAGCCTGGAGTTTTGCAAGGACTTTCTCTCATTGCTGTTGTGTCATCCCCACACATGAAGACTATTAGTGGTCATGTAGTGGAACAGAACATGTATCGTCTGAACTCAAAGGATGATGACTTAAGACACTTCCGCACAATGGGGTGTGAAATGTGTGATTCAGTTGTGTTGGGCAGACAGCGATGTGGTGTTGCTTCATATGGTTGGTTTGAAGGCCTTCATCAACACGGCATATCGTGTTGTGATTGCTGATGGTTCGATCATCTTCCAAATGACCAAGGCCATGGCGGTGAACTTACATTCTCCCACATCATCCGTTCCTCATAGATATGCAAAGTATCTACTCACAGCTGATTCCCACAGCGCTTAGCTTAGCACCCAAAAACATTTTAAAGGGGACATATCATACCACCTGGTGTGAGTGTGATTAGCCATTGCAAGCCGTTTTCAAAATGTGCAGCATTGTGACATCACAGGTGGGCGTGTCCATCTAGATGTGTGACGGAAAGATGGACACGCCAACCTGTGATGTCACAATGCTGCCAGTTTCAAACCTGCTTGTAATGGCTAATCACACTCACACCTGATGGTATCAGATGTCCCCTTTAAAGGAAAACAAAAAACAAAGAAACAGAAACATCCAAAAGGAGGGAGGAGGGAGTCCATTGGGGAGTAGGTGGGTTTAAAAGGATTTCTGAGTTAGGTTGGACTGGGTCCTGGCTTGGGGGCGGGCAGTGGGTAGACCGCTTCAGAGGTGGGGGGGCCGCCTGCGCGGCAGGCCCGATCGCCCCAGGTCCGGTAAGAAGTCCTGTTGGTCTGGGGGAGGGAGGAGTCTGCACAGCACAGATCTGGGGAGGGTCTGTGTCTGGAGGAGGTCAGAGTGGTTGGAAGGGTCTGTTATTATGTAGGAGATGAGCAGTGTGTTGAAATGAATCCTGTCTATATCCTGTATGAGGGTTTTGAGGGCCGGGCTGATGTGGTCTCTCTGTAAGCAGGCAGGGAGCAGAGGTCTTGGGCTTATTGAAGGGTAGTGAGGGTTTTGTTGGTTGAACCCAACATGATGCTGTTGCAGTATTCTAGCTTTGATATAACCAATGTGTGGATGAGATTGTCGGTAGCAGAGAAGGACAGAGAGGGTCAGAGACCGGCTTTTGAAGGTGGAGGATGGGAGTTTGAGTGATCTGGTTAACATTGAGGAAGAATGAGAGGAGGGGGGGATCAAGGATGGGGGCTAGATTTCAGACCTGGGCAGAGGAGTTGACAGTGCAGCCCTCGAAGGTGCGAAAGAAGTCCTGCATTTGGGCCAATAAGAAGGAATTCAGATTTGTTGCATTGGAGTTGTGAAATGTTTCGTCATCCATATTTTGATGTCTGTGATGCGGGTTAGCTAGGCCGAGTGTGTAGCCGCGGGGAAGGTTTCGGTTGAGAGGTATCAGCGGTGTCGATCATAACAGCAGTGGAACAGGACGCCGGGGCGGCAGGGGATATGACCGGAGGGGCAGCATGTATTGAGGACAAGCAGCGAACCCTTGGGCATGCCGTGAGATGGGATTTAGGGGGGGGGGGGGCGAATTGCATGCAGATGTTGACTGAAATCTGTTATTTTCCGTTGAAGAGGTATGACGCGAACGAAGAGATGAGGTGAGGGGTGGCAGAGCGTTGCGGTGGATGAGCATATCGCATATTTTTGTAATTGTTCTTGGTTGAGGGTAATGGGGGGGGGGGGGGGGCAGAAGAGGCCAGTCGAAATGGAGGAGTCAAACGCTTGGATGATGGGGGGTGGGAGAGAACAGGCAAGAGGGGGGGACAGGGTCTGAGGCCCAGGACGAGGAAATGCTGCAGGTATAGAGGATAGGTCAGCAGTGACAGAGCCTTCAATAGGAGGTGAAGTGGAGGTTTAGATTTCTAAGTTGGTCGGGTGATGCCAATCGGTGGTGTATGTCCATATGATGACTAAAATAATGATCAAAATAAAGTGATTTCCTTTGTTTATTCAAATAAGAATTAAGATGCAGCCTCATGAAGACGGTGGCTCGGTTGCTAACCTCAGATTACACAACCCTGCGTGGTCCAAAGCCCGACACACATGAACCCACACGCACACACACTGTCTGCCGTGTGAGGAATTTGTGAAGTTATGCTGGGCAGTTTTTCACGGGGGGCTCGAGGGATCTCTGATCACGACAGAGGGAGAGAAAAAGGGGGATGAAGGGAGAAAGGAAGAGAGAGGGAGAAAAAAATAGACAGGAACAAACAAACAAAACAAATGTGGTAAAGCCCTCTGCTAGGCTGGGGCCCAGGACTGTGCACGGATGTGTGTGCGCAAATGTGTGTGTGTTTCTGTGAGTATGAATGTGTGTATGTGTTTATGTGTGCGCCTGTGTGTGTGTGTGTGTGTGTGTGTGTGTGTGTGTGTGTGTGTGTGTGTGTGTGTGTGTGTGTGTGTGTGTGTGTGTGTGTGTGTGTGTGTGTGTGTGAACAGAGTGCCGAGGATTAGGATGAATCCTGAGCTGTCCAACTCACAGCTGGCTGATGATCCTGTTGAACACCAGCCGCCATGGGAGCCCCAGGGCTCCTGCATGCACGTGTGTGTGTGTGTGTGTGTGTGTGTGTGTGTGTGTGTGTGTGTGTGTGTGTGTGTGGTTTCAACTCCCAATTCAAAAAAAAAGTTAATATATCTATTATAGGATGCATGCGATGCATGTGTCTGAATACAGTTATTATATTATGATATAGTGAAGTTGTACAAAATTAGGTGTAAGTTTGTGTGCTTCTGTTATCAGAAATCAAACCATGGTCATGGTTTAAAGGCCGATCTGATAATTGAAGTCCCCCTAACTGGAGAGAGAGAGAGAGAGAGAGAGAGAGAGAGAGAGAGAGAGAGAGAGAGAGAGAGAGAGAGAGAGAGAGAGAGAGAGAGTTTGACTAAGGGAATCAAAGAGCTGCCTGAGAAAGCTTGTCCTACAACTGCCTCCCAGCTACATACACCAACACACGCACGCACACACAGACACACAGATGCCACTGTAGATACAAAGATTGGTGCAGGGGATGAACAGCAGGAACAGAGAGGCATGCATCTCATTGAACTACATAACCCCAGAAGGTCCACAGATGGACACAGTGAGCAAGAGAGAGAACAAGAGAAACACAGAGAGACAGAGAGAGACAAACCAAAGATCAACATTGGGCTTCGTCCTGTGTGTCCTGATTCAGGTACATTTCAGAAAAGTTATTGATATTTCCATTGGGAATTTGAGCTCTTAACATGTTTTGTAGAAAATGAGGGCCTGAATTCAATACAATGTATGTTGATAATACAAATGTCATAATTTTAGATGCTGCTACACCAACTGCGTGCACCCAAAGCAGTGTCTCACCTTGTTGACATTTTCATAAGACGCTGTCTGCGAGTGTGAGAGATGGCTGATACAGAGGCAGTTGTCATAAAAAACAGATATTCATCAAGAGCATTTCCCTCACTCACTGCCAAACGTATCGCTATGGATTTTCTAAGAGATTACGCTCAAATTACAGCTCTTAATTCTTGCCTCCAGCACTGGCTCTTCATTAAACCAATCAAGAGCCAGTAACCACAATTGCAACAGGTTGAGCTACCTACCACTCCTGACTGAGGGGGGCGCCAGAGGACTCTCTCCCACATACCAAATTTACACCAGCTAGGCTAGTTTGATCAACACACAGAACGTACTGACCAGAAACCAGCTAGACTATAGGAGCCTACACACAGAACGTACTGACCAGAAACCAGCTAGACTATAGGAGCCTACACACAGAACGTACTGATCAGAGGCCAGTGACCAGCTAGACTAGAGGAGACTACAATTCTAGATTTAATTCTACAAATTAGAGCATACATCATTTCGATCCTGTTCATGCAAAATAATTGATGCAAAAGACAATGAGCTCATAAATCGATCAAAACTTACAGAAATAGAAGTACACCTTCTTCCATTTTAAACATCTAGTCCACAAAAAAGAAGAATAATGATGCAAATGATAATAGGGAATTATTAGTAGGTAGAATAAAGCACAGTTTGGTGTGGATGGAGGGGCAGTTGAACCGTATTGATGGGGCTTTTGGGATTTTGGGTGTATAAGTATAATGAAAGTATGTACGTTTTAAAACAAATACAGCTCATACAAATAACAAACAAATGAATTTTGCGGCCCTAACTATGTGACACATAAGCAGCATCTTACGTTGATTAACACTGCCACATTAACACTGCCAGGGTTATAAACTTAAAGGCAGAAACCAACAATGTGCAGTAGACAATCGGATTGCAGTGTGTATGTGGGTGCAAGTTTGCATAGCTTATCACTGTATTTGATGCTGGCTTTCCCACACTGGTTCTATTTACATTTCCCACGAGTTACTCTGTCTCTAAGTGCTGCCTTCCCATCCATCCACTTCAGCAGCAGACCAATGGTAGCGCACGGAGGGTATGTAACGACAGGTGATTCTTCTGTGCTTCTTTATTGCGTTTTAAACTTGTAGAATCAGAAAATATAGATTTTATTCTGTGATGTTTGAATTTTGTTTCTCAAAATTGAAACCAGTATTTCCAGCTGTTTGACTCAGCTGGAGATGCTGACCATATTAACTCAGAATAGAGATATATCTATGTGTAGCCATTGAAAGCTCTGCTGTTCAGTGGTAATGGACCAAATTGAATTTGATTGCCTGTACGCTAAGCCAAGTCGACAGCTGTCAAACATCGATGAACATGAAGGCAGATTATACTATGAACTCTCTGATCAAAACACACACACACAAATGCACACACCGCACACACACACACAAACTCCTTCATAGTGGAAAAAATGGTTTACATCACTACAACAGGTCAAAGGCATCATGTTGGCTCATCAATAAGCATGTCACTCCACAGCTGGTTGGAACACACACACACACACAGACACACACACACACACACACACACACACACACACACTCCACCTCACAGTGCACGCGGCAGTGCGCCATGCCACCGATGTGTTATAGCTGGCCGGCTGACAGACAAACGCACTTAAACACAGATCAGAGCCGGGAGCACCGGTGGACACACACACACACACACAAAAACACAAAGTGTGCACTGCACACGCACACATCCGGGCAGACACCACCGCACGCTTCTCTCCCGCCGCCTCGGGCACGGCGGGGCCCCGCCACCACATCTGTGCCCATCTCAGACACCTCGACAGAGGGCTGCGGGGGTGAGAGAGGGCCCCGGGCGTCTGGCAGGGGCCGCGCTGCCCCGGCACTGGCAGCCAGCGAGGGAACATCAGCCAGCGGAGGGAGGGAGGGAGGGAGGGGCGGGTGGGAAGAAAGATGGGAGGAATAAAAGGGGGGGGGGGGGGGGGGGGGGGAGAGAGCAGCCAGAGAGGAATAAAGGACAGTTGATAAAACGGGCATAAGAGGAAAGAGGCCTGAAAGAACAAAGATGAGAAGAGGTCAATGGAGAGGACCAGAGAGCCATGGATGACAGACTGCAGGTTAGCGTGAGCGGGTGAATCAGAAGACAGAGGGAGAGCGAGGGATGAGTGGAAGGAGAGAGGCCGGTAGTTCCCGCGGCGACGGCGGGTACAGGGCACAGGCAGGTGGCGTCCAGGCCAGGCTGTCCAGCGACCGCCGGCCTGCACCGTCACAGTGTGTGTGTTCGGCAAAGTGTGTGTGTGTGTGTGTGTGTGTGTGTGTGATTTGGTGTGCTCTCGCCAAGGACAGAAGATGGAAACCTGCCGCCATTTTGGCTCTGCTGGAGCTGTTGCTGGACTGGGTACTGTCCTGATGGTACAGAGCACGGTGCGTTTGTGTGTGTGTGTGTCTGTGTGTGTGTGTGTGTGTGTGTGTGTGTGTGTGTGTCTGAATATGTCTGTTTGTGTGTGTGTGTGTGTTCTGAATAATGTCGTGCCGTGGCTAACAGGATTAGAGGTGACCTGGTGAGGTCCAGTCGGTACCACGACCATGGCCCAACAGCGTTTGTTAGTGCGAGTGTGCACGTGTGTGGCTATTATAATAGGATTAGCCATTACCTGGAGCGGTACAGTTGGTATGCTGGTCTGAACTGGGCTGGAATGGGCTATGCTGGGGGTGGACAGAGGGGAAACGTGTGCGTGTGCGTGTGTGTGTGTGTGTGTGTGTGTGTGTGTGTGTGTGTGTGTGTGTGTGTGTGTGTGTGTGTGTGTGTGTGTGTGTGTGTGTGTGTGTGTGGTGGCACGTATAATAGGATTAGGTACTACCTGGTGAGGTGCAGTTGGCGCTGGGCATTTGCCAGCTGTTCTGCCAGGCTCAAGGCTTCGGTCTGCCATTGGCTCCCGTCCTTTTGGACCGCCTCCAAGCGATGTTGACAGCCAACCAGCACAGAGCTCAGCTTCTCCACTTCCTGTCCCACAGAGAGAGAGCAGGGGGGGAGGCGAGGTGAGAAAGTCTTACACAACAAGGCCCCGTATGCCCTTTTAAACAAACACACACCCTAAAATGGCTTCAGCCACTAAAACCATGACCAGGTCACAGGAAATGAATGTAAATCGATCCCACAGCAACATAGATGACATAACATATTCATGACATAAAGCAGTGCCTTTACCTTCATTATTTGTTTATAAACTGCATGTAATACACAATAATTTAGCAAATTAAAACTTTACGTTCAAACACTCAACTGGTTAAATCCCAAACTTTTATTTTATAATTAAATAACGCGTCCGCCTCTCAAGTTCTGATTGTCCGAAGTAGAAATGTCGAGCGTTTTGACACTGCCGGACATCGCTGAGCCACCTGTGAGGAGCGCTCCGTCTGTCTGGATGTCTTGGTGGCCAGCTCTCTCAGCTCTCTCTCCGTCTCCTTCCTCTTCATCACGGCCTGGCTCAGCTGGTACCGCAGGTCCACACACATCTGAGAGGGAGTCATAGGGGCCTGGTTTAGATGGACCCATTCAGACACTGACCAATGTGTACTTCACAACCTAACAGGTTGGTTGTGAAAAGGGCTGCCAGATCTTCAGAGGAGAACAAGCAATGTTGGCTATCAAAGAAAGCCATACATTGTTGATGCTTTAATTCAGATTATCTCCTTAGTTATTAAACCTGGACAACAATCCTTAAAAACAAATAATTTAATGATTAAAAAGTATAATTTATGTTAATAATGTTGAAACACCAACATAACCTGGTTATTTTGGTCTACTAGTCTCTACAAGTAGAAAATCAGACTTGAATTTAGGCAGGCTTTTGATGCCACCTAGTGGTGTACAAAAAGAGCAGTGGTACGATCCTGATCTTGTCCTTAAATCGAAGATTTTACCTCTTTCCCTCCAATATTAGTCTACAATGAAAGGAAATTGTTTTTATTTTTCTAAATGATTAATTGAGAGAGCCGCACATGAAGACACATTGAAGCATATTATGTTACAAAACTTAAATAAAACATTGTGATCGCTACCTTAACTCAGTGAAGTGTGTAGAATTATAGGTATTCACATTATAGAATATCTATTCAAACCAAACATAATTTAATATTGTAATTTCTTCTTTCAAAAAACCATTGAGTACCGTGGTGCTCTCTTGTTCCTGATTTGTCAGTTTTCGGAGGGTGTCTTCAAGCTGATTGGTCAGTGAAGTTCTCTCTCTGTTTGCTCGATCAAGTTGTCCCTCCAGTTCAGCTACATGCTGGGAAAGATTTGACACCTGACACACATGCACACACACACACACACACACACACACAAACAACACACACACAACACACCTCATGACTAACTCCCTCAATTAACAAACAACCTCACTAAAACAAACACAGGTCTGCGAACACACCTGCTTTTAACGGTTACTTGACTATTACTGCCGATTAGAGATGGGCGATATGGTCTAAAATCCATATTGCGATATACATTGCAGCCTCTTGCAATAAAGATATATATCACGATATAAAATCCTAAAATAACCGTTTCAGAACAGGTTACATAGACCCTAAGGAAAGCCAAACTGCTTAATGTATTTAAAAAATAAAGAGAAATATAGTATGTCATTTCGAGAACATTTATTGTGAAACACTGTAATCATACAACATAATGTTGCAGATAAATAAAATTAGTATTGGGTTTCTTTCCTTTAGTGCAAACCATTCTAAAAGGCACTACACTTAGTTTAAGTCCTTGGTTCTTAAATGCCACCCAAGATGCAGAGAACAGGAAAAACGGGTGTCTTTCTAGATAAGGAACGGACACTGTACTGACAATGAGGGATGGGCATGATTAATTGATGATCGATCATTGATTGTTACGATTTTTGTCGATTACGTGATATTTTTAACCATCAAAAGGAGGTTGACCCAGCCGGAGAGGTGGTCTCGGAGACGTTGCTCAACATGGAGCAAAGAGGAGACGGAACGTCTTTTGGATATTTGTGTCCGATATCCAAAAGACATTCCGTCTCCTCTTTGCTCCATGTTGAGCCACCACCCGACGGTCCGACAAAAGCAAGTAAAAAGTATGCTGGAAAACATAACTTAAAAATGCCGATGCATTTAACACATTCCGAGTCAGGATGAGGGAGAAGGAGTTGGACCAGTCCGCAGATCAATGTATATCACGCTGGATATCCATGATTGTTTACTTTCACCGGTGCAACCCCCCCCCCCCCCCCCCCCCCTTTTTTTCTTTAACGCTTTACAACGCCCCACACCTTTTTGTCCAATGATTTAACGTTCTTTGCACACATGCAGGTTTGTTGACGAATTCTGGCACTGTTGCGAAAAGGAATTGCACCAAACCAAAAATTAAACATTGTATTTTGCGTCACCAACATGCATTATCGCGATAGAGCTATCTTTAGGCCATTTTTTATGGTTTATATCGTATATCGTTTATATCGCACATTACTACTGCCGATGACATAATCCAGGACTCATCCAAGCCAATCAAAACTGGCAATGGTTGTCCCTGCGCTATCGGCCTGAGTGATCTGGCCCCCCGTTACAAAGGAGGAGGTGGAGCTTACCATTTGCCCCCGCTCCTCCTTCTCCTTGCGGGCCTCTCCGCGGGCCTCATCCCTGGCCTCCGCCAGCCTCTCCTGCAGGCCCTGCGCCTCCCTCTCCAGCCGCTCCCTCTGCCGACCCAGCTCCCTGGACAGCTGCTCACACTGCAGCTCCACCTGCACACACACACACACACACACACAGCATCACATCAGAGATCACTAGGTGGCAGCATATGTCCTCAGTTCTTATTAGGTGTGATGTTTGTGTTCAGGCTACCAGAGGTCCTGGGGACACATGTGTATAGAAAGATATGAGGACAAGGACCTTTTAGTTTATTTTCTGCGTGTGCGTGCGTGCGTGTGTGCGTGCGTGTGTGTTCCTTACCTGGGCCTTATGCAGGTTGGCCTCCTCTGCCATCTCCACGGCCTGTTTCACCTTCAGACAAGCGGACCACTCCCTCTGCTGGGCCTCTTCCTGACTGGCCCGCACGGCCCGCAGCGCCACCAGCACCTCGTCACGCTCCCTGAAGACACACACCCAGAATCAGGTTGTGTTTTTAACCACGGAGAATGGGAACAACGCATTGTGTTCCCTATATAACACCTCTAATTGTGTAACTTCTGCCTTTGGTTAAATGTTTTACCATGTCAAGTTCTACTTGACACTCAAGTTTCACTAAAGAGGGCTAACCACATTACTTTTTAAGCATTATGGATCAAATTCAAACAAATTAATAATAATTAAAATCAAATCAATAAAATTGTTTGTGCTAAGGCTTCCGTTAATACGAAAAAGGCCTCACTTTTTCGTATTAACGGAAAAGTGAGGCCTACAGACTCACTTTTCCGTTAATACTCATGAATATAGCATATGAAACGTCTTAATAAAAAATTAAATAAAACTGAAGATATGAAAATGTATCGCAAACGCTGACGTTGGCAGTAGTGCGTTTTCAAAATATCCACGTTTAAATATGCAATTCACTGTGCATTGCATGTGTGTGTAGGGGGGGGGGGGGTCCCCTCTGACTGACTTGGTGAGTCTTTCGATGGCCTGCACGTGCACGTTGGTGTGGGTCTCCGCCATGACGGCCTCATGTTGGGCACACTTGAGACACAGGCCCCCGACGCGAGGGGCCCCGGCGCTCAGCCTGGCGGCCTGCGCCTCCTCCCACCCCCTCCGACTCACCACCAGCTCCCTCCTGGGCGCCCCGGCAACAAGAGGGCCGGGATCAGGGGAGAGATGAGGTAACAGCATGAGATGGACTGATGACTGATTTACTTTATTGACTTCCCTTATTCCTACATGGATTAATAAAGTACATTGCGTCTTGATTTCATGTGATGAGGTCGTTTAGCGGAGGCTTTCATCCAAAGCGGCGTACAGTGCATTCAGAGAGGGGTCAGTTAGCAGCGGGTAAGGGTTAGGAACGGATGCCTACAGGTAGACTGATGGCACTAAGTTTGCTAATTGACGCTAAATGAGTCTTTGTGATTGTATCACCAAGTCTGAGTGGGCAGGCATGACATTCCAACTATGAATAATAATGGCAGTTCAATGGAGGCTCAAAATACTCCCACTGTGCCAAGCATGTGTTCAATTACTGATGATTGTCTTAATATTGTATATGCTAATGTACATGATTAATATGTTTAGATACAAATACATTACCAGCTATGCACAAGGTTTTTCTCAAGGAGTATCTTGAATAAGATAATGTTTAATCAAATTTATGATGCAATGCACAAAGCGACCCTATTTTGGGGCTAGTGAAGTGTAGCTTAATAGCTAGTGAAACTTAGCTTTGGGGCAATGATTTACTGACCTTAGAGAGGTGACCTGATCCTCCAATGTTTCAGTCTGGGCCTGGTGCAGTGCCTTCAGCTGCTCCTAAACCATCAGCATGTAACAAACCCACACACACGCACGCACACACACACACACGCACACACACACGCACACACACACACACACACACACACACACACACACACACACACACACACACATTTACTCTGAGACATTGAAACCTACTATGGTCTGTGAGGAGCTGGGCACTGATAGGAGTTTCAAGATGACTAACAGAGGAATCGTTATGTCACCTCACCAGTTCATTCTTCCATGTTTGGTCATCAATTCCCTGAAGCGTCCTGTTGTCTGGTGTTGATCCTGTATGACCTCTGATCCCTGGAGATTCATTGTGCTGAAAAACAAGGAAGCAATCAAAGCAGGGTGATGATACTGTCACTAAAGATGCATAAATGTACATTATTCGGTAGATCACTCCATCATGATAATCACTGGAAGATCAGAGGCACCAACGGCGCTGTCCATTTTCAGCCTCTCAACTCTCACTCACACACACGCACACGCACACACACACACACACACAGTACCTTTGACTCCAGCGCTGTCTTGTCCATCAGTGTTTTATTCAGACTGGATTGCAGCTTCTCATTCTCCACCACAACCACCCGCACCCGCTGCTTAACCCCCTGGACCTCCTCCTGAACACACACACACACACACACACACACACACACACACACACAAACACACACACACACACACACACACACACCTTAGATCCCCAGGCCACCAAGGAACAGGGTGCATCACTGAGTACCGACCATTGACACACACATAAAGACAAACATTCCTGATCAATACACACAGTTGCCAAAACCCACCTTGCAGAATTTGACCTCAGCCTCCAGATGCTGGATGTACTCTGATTGGTTGTAAATGATTGGGACTAAATCCTGAATGGCAGTCATCCCTGAGCCACCCTCCCCCTGTGGGAGCTGTCGTCAGGACACATATGGAGGACACAAAACAAGCTGATATACAGGTAGTAGACATGGGGAGAACGGGGACTTATGGGAAATCTTATTTGACAAAGACCTTTGAAGAAAGCATGTCTTTGAGTAGAGGCAGGAAGATGCTTTACTTTAAGCTGGGTATGGGAACGATTGTTACCTTGGAGGGAGAGTATCTCTGCGATGTAGAAAGAGGAGGAGATGTTTCCTTTTGCTGCTTCATTAGGAAGGTCCTCAACTGGTTGACTAGGGGTCACACAACCACACACACACAAAATTCCTATTTTGAACCCATACACCAAAAAGTGTGTCAATAGGTGAACTAGTAGTACTAGAAAATTATGTGATAAATACGTGATATACCCAGTACATCTTTGCAGTGATTGTACAATGATCAGCTCATGGATGGATGAAAGGCTATTACCAGAAGTCACCATTCACCTGCTTCGCTCTGGGATCTTTTGCTCCACGAAGCATCATCCTTTCCCCCCGATGCACTGCGGGGTCCACTGCTTGACCCTGCGATGCTTGCATCCACCCCTTCCGATTCCTCCTCCTCCCCGGGCTTTTGCTGTGACAGAGCACTGCTCAACTGCTGGATACTGCGATTAGCCCGTTCTGAAAAAACACCAAGAAATCATTATCATGCATGTTGAGGGCATCTGTTTTCATATCCACATGCTCTGATGCATCGATCAGCAGATCAGAAAGCCAACAACAGGTGGTTTGAGTTACTGGTTGTATGGCGGAAAGCGCTTTCTGGCTTCGTTCTCATGCAACTTTTTATTTTACCAGACATTGCCACCTGGTTTGGGGTTCCAGTAAAATTATCAGTTATTGCAATGATAAGATATGAGAATAGAGATATGAGCAGTGCGATATGAGCGTTATCCCCAGACGTTGTTCCTGAATTTAGTTCGTTACATTGTACCTCTAAGCTTTTTCTGGTAATCGGAAAGCTCGTCTTCCTCATCAGAACCCAATGGTTTCATTGTGTGATTTAACAGATATGCAATATACAGTCAACGATGTCGTTTCCATCAACAACTTTTGAAGAGCCAATATTGTCAACGGTCCAAGGATAATATCCTCGATTCTTAAACCTTGTTGGCGGAAAGCGGTGCTTGCCATCGCTGGAGAACTTGTCTTATCACTGCACCGAACTGCCGAGCCGAAACTTGCAGATAAACCAAGCGCTTCTCCGAGTCACCCATCTTTACTTCCGTAAACACAAGGGTGCTCAGCGAACACGGGAATTGTAGTTCTTTGTATTCGCCTTGTAGTTCTATGTTTAAAGGAGCTGCGTTTCTTCTGCCACAGTGTGGTCAATAGTGTTTACAGCATGCATCCAGCTTGCATGTTAAATTAATCATACACATATCATTAAGGTGTATGTCTCATGATGTAGGCTTATAAAACATAATAATAATACACATAAGAGAGAGAGTGTCCGTGTG
The DNA here is from genome assembly GCF_949987615.1 of Pollachius pollachius. Classification (NCBI taxonomy): domain Eukaryota; kingdom Metazoa; phylum Chordata; class Actinopteri; order Gadiformes; family Gadidae; genus Pollachius; species Pollachius pollachius. The sequence goes on from NC_136935.1 coordinate 18,209,684, forward strand.
TGTGTGTGTGTGTGTGTGTGTGTGTGCGTGTGTGTGTGTGTGTGTGTGTGTGTGTGTGTGTGTGTGTGTGTGTGTGTACTGATAAATAAGTTGTTTGAATGTGTGCAGTATGTAGCAACAAATGATTAAAGTGAAATTATGAGATTCTGCATGTGAGCATACTGGGGGGAAGCATGCGTGCGAATGGCGCTGTGTGTGCGGTAGTGTGTGTGTGTGTGGGGGGGGGGGGGGGGCGTGGGGTATCTCTGTGACAGTACAATACTACAATTTGCCTACAGCATTAACAAATTGCACAATCTTGTTATTTTCCAAAGCTGCCAGTTGTTTTATTGTCGTGCACCACTGATACCATCGTGGTTAGGGCCATGCTAACTAAGCTGCACTCACATGAGAGCTCTGCCAGTTTTGCAACATTTTAGTTGAACATGTAAATGTATTCTATGCAGAAGATACCAAATCAACATCAGTCATATTTCTGTCTACTGAATTCACATATTTTTAGTGTGCTTTGTTTTTATAAAAAATAATTACAGACAAGTAACGTATACTATAACATAGATGTTTTTTCCTTCTGTATATTTTTTATCTAAAATAGTTTAATTCACAATCTGAAATAAATTAGCTCGTAGTTTAAAGACATATATCTAGTCAATGCTGATCGATATCCTATACATTATAGTAATATAAAATGCTGGCCATTACAGACCTCTCTCTATACGTACAATAATATCACCTTCGACGGTCCTAAAATATTTCCCACCCACAACACCAAGCAGCTAGCCGAGGTACAGCTGCGTTTGTGGCAGTAACTTTATCTGATTGGCCGAAAGCGTTTTCTGTCAAGGCATGGCTCTAAATCAACTGCTTACAGCAAAATAAAGGCAAGAGTCTTGAGAAAGGGGCAGGCAAGGTGGACATGTAGGACCAGGCTAAAGCAATACTGGTGTTGAAGGGGTAATTCATAAATGGTTTCAGTTTGGGAGGATAACGCTTTGAGATGAATCATTTTGTTTCTGAGGGGGCCAAGGAAATTATAAAACATTTATTGAGTCATACATTTGAACATTGTGTCCTCTTGATTCAGTTTCGTTCTGACATGTGTAGAGTGAATAACAAAACAGAGATTAATCTATCTGAAACTGGAATGGTTACCTCTTAACTCGTTACTTTTTGTTTTGAGTACTGTATGTAGGCCTGTTTTGGTAACCTATTAAAACAATCAAACACACACACACACACACTGATAGCACTTTATTCTGACACACATCAGACAAGGCTTGATTTATGAAATAACCAACACTTTAATTGTACCTTTATGGTGCTGGCCCTGCTATAAATTGTGCCTGCTGAAATAAAAAATTCCCATTAAGACCAGATAACAATGCCTCCTTATACCAGATTCGTAATATAATCACATGGTAATGCCCCCCCCCCCCCCCCCCCCCCCCCCCTAAACCTAAAAGGGAGTATTTGAAGCCTAAAAGGGAGTATTTGAAGGCTGGGGTATTTCCAGGAAACCACAGAGTAACCTATCAATGTGACTGTGGTGTAAGCTGCAGCCTGTGCACCCACACACACCTCTGCCTTTACTATACATAACCATCTGAAGCCCCATCTCTCTCCGAACTCCCCCTCCCACCGCATCATCCGACACTTCCTCACTCCAATCTGTTTGTGTGTGTGAGAGAGCCTGAGTGAGTTTGCCTCCATGCACTAAGCATAATGGGGTTTTTTTTTAACCGAGTGCACGATTGCACAACTCCGTTTAGGAAGCATCAAAAAACAGAGATGCATCTCATATTTTGTTGATAATTTGGTTACAAATAATTTGTATTGACATATATTAGACCCTTATAACCTAAATTGAATGGGTAACTTAACTAAGACACCTCAACATTCACACTGAGCTTCTGTTATGTTATCTGAACTTCTTGCACACACATGCAAGCTTTGTGCTTCGTACATGGATGTATTCCCTTGCATCGGCCGGTTGTAGATTTGCACTGGGCTGGTAGTTGGCAACACAACTTAGAGTAAAGATGTTTTTGGAGTGCAATGATAGAATCTCACAAGAGACATTAACACCCTGTCTTATCCTAGCTCTCGCTGCTCTGACTCACAGATTTGAAATGCCTGTTGTACAAGCACATTTCATCTCACACACACACACACGCACACAAGCATCACACGCACACACACACACACGCACACACACACACTCACGCACACACACGCACACACACACACACACACACACAAAGAACCACACTGGACCAACGTCAGATTTCTTATTAAAAATAATTCATTTCAGGACAACATATAAATAATTATTGAATCACACAATACAGATAATATCTTGATATGAATAAATACTTAACAAATTAAAGAAGGCTTTTTCATACAATACCCTATTGTCAAAAGGTCACAGAGTAATGTTTGCATGTTTTAGTCACACTTTCGGCTCGTACGAGGACATGCATTCCCCGGGCCTGGAATGTCCCTCGGCGGGACGGAGCTCCGACCAATAATCTCACGGCAGCCTCGTCGTGTGCTACCCTGTCACCCATCCCCGAGTCCCGCCCGAGCCCAGCCCCGTGCACGCCTCTCCCGTCAGCGCGTCTCATTGATTTAAGGTCCGTCTAGAGGTGATTAAAGCACACATCTACGTATAGGCTTGACAAGTGCTTGGTGCGGGGTGGGGGCAGCTCTACATACAGTTGTTACAAGAAGGCAGGTCGAGGCCCTGTGTTTTCTATACATTCCTAACCACAGCCATAGATGGATATCTGCCGTCCAGCGGCTCTCAAAAGGGGACGAGGCCAATTGAGAGAGAAACACGTGAAGGTGGTTGTTTTCTAGTTGTTTTCCATTTAAAGAATTGGGAGTTTATTTTTGATTCAAGTATTAATCACTAAAAGAAATGACTAAGTAGTGATGTGAGAAAAGTGATCCCCTGATCTTTACCCCAACCAGCTCTAGACAGCTATATATCGATCTATGGCATATTAGAAGGGATCCATCTGGTCGTGTTGTTAAGGAGGTAACGACGACTGTTTGTTGAATAGTATATGTTGGCACATGTATTATTTGGCGAAAACAAAAACAAAATATATATTCAAATATATTAAATCTGAAGAAAAACAAAAAGAAACCAAAACAGGAATGTTCGATTTGCGCATCTGTGCCGCGTGTATGCGTGTGTTGGCGTGAGTCTTGACACGAGGCATCAGGTGGGGAGGTCTCACTCTGGGGCGGACCCCCAGATCCCTACTCACAACAAGGTGCCCTGATCCACAATCACCCATAGTGTAGAAAAAATTCTCATGAACTATTTAAAGGCAAAGCTGATCGAGAATCAGCCCCGGTGCCGGGACTATAGGCCGCTGGGGCTCTCAAACACATTCAGATCCACTGGTTGGCCAGTGCAGGCAAATGGGATTTCTGTCTGAACATTTGCAAAATGTGATCTCCTTGGCACATATGGAGAGCGTTGTAGCAGAAGGAAGGGTGTGATCCTACACCGGTCTGTCTGCCTTCACATCGCCTCAGGCTAGGGTGGGAGACTTTTACAATCTTACAGAAACATGTGCGAATGTATGCATGTGTGCATGTCAGTGTGAGTGTTGATGCTTGAGTGCGTTTAAGTGACGCCCGTGTCTAATGGGGCAGGAGCTACACGATTTTGCATGTATGTCGTTATGTCTCCCATGTCCGTCTGGCTGTATGTGTTTGTGTAATGTAAATGATCCTGTATCTAGGCGCGGCGTCGTCAAACATAATAACAACTACCAAGGCAACATATGTTATACTGAGAGTGGGAGGAAAAAAAGAGGAAGAGAAGGAAGGAAGGAAGGAAGAGGAGGGGAAGAGGAATAGAAAGCGTGACACTGTAATCCTATGTTCTATTGTGAATAACGACGGCGTCCTTTCTGCCGAGGCGGGCTTCTATAAAGACGCACTTGTTTCTGTACATGTAGCACCAGAAGCTAGGTTGGGTTTGCTCTGTCCATCTTGCATTGTTCTGAGTCAAAGGGTTATCTCTCAGCGACCTTATCGTTACCGTGAGTGACATCAGCTCTGTTTGGGGGATCCTTGATCTTCACTCACACAACCAAACGAGTGAAATGGCTTATCAATTGTGACCCTTTAAAGGATTAACAGGCCCACATTGCAGTGACAAAAGTAGTAAAAATAATCTCTACTGAATTAGCAAAGCCAAAGTCAGATTTCAATTCCGATGACTGATGACATTGTGATCCATTTAAAAAATATATTTGGGGTTAGCTTACTTTGAGCTGTGACACTATGAAATCAAATGGGTGTAAGTAAGGACGAGTGACTCATCCTCGCCACCAACCTGGTACACACAACCCTCCCGTAGGTCTGACGCAGCTTGCTTTAAAATGTGTTGGATTTGAGTTTGCACTCTTTGGCTTAATTCATTGTAGCTTTTTTTCTTCTTTAAACTGCAATCCTTATACCTTTTCCACCCAGGCCAGAGTTGTCGCATTCCTGGTTGCAGCAGAACAATTGCGAGAAAGACAGGACAGCAACCAAGGGCACCGGTAAAACGACTGACGGACGGACAGAAAGAAAGAAAGAAAGAAAGAAAGAAAGAAAGAAAGAAAGAAAGAAAGAAAGAAAGAAAGAAAGAGGGTTAAGATCCTTGGCTATGGTATAGAAAGCAGTGTCAGGTGCTTTTTTGTAATGTCAACATACAATCATTTTCGTCCGGCACGATTGACTGTGTACAATCTAAATACATATTGTACACATGAGTTGAGCCAGTTATTCCCGACATGGAGCCGAACCTCTCCACATGGATCTGCACGCGCCGGTCAGTCTTCATAATTGCACAAAGAGGTATTCTGGAGGCCATGTCTACTGCGCACGTACGGACGCACACTCACGCACACACACACACACACACTCTCACACATACACACACTCCCCCCAGTGAGCACACACTCACTCCACATTCTACATGAAGGGGTTGATTTCAGGCCATTAGGTTACTAGTTAGCGACTAGCTAGTTAGTTAGTATCAGAGGTGCATTGACTGGCATGTGTTGTCCTACCCGGGGCCATCGCGGGCCCCCCGGGGTCTATTTGCGGCGGCGTTGGCTGTCGGTTTGCTGCGTGGGGGCTGTGATGCGCCCCCCCACCCGCATCGATGCAAGGTCAGCGCCGGTAGACCTGTTTGAAGTGGTCGCACTCGTTGCAGAAGCCCTGTTTCTCTGCGTTAGCGTAGTGGTCGCAGCCCTGTGTCCGGCACCGCTGCTTGGACTTCTCCTTGGGCGCCTGCGCCCGCCGCCCCCCCTCCCTGCCCTGGCCGCGCGTGTGGCACTCCGGGCACAAGTCCGTGCAGCCCGGGGACTCGTTGCTGCAGCCGCTCCGTCTGCACTGCGTCCCGGTCTGAGTCTGTGTCTGGGTCTGAGTCTGTGTCTGGGTCTGGGTCTGGGACTGGGTCTGGGACTGCTGGGACTGCTGGGAGGATCTGGGCTTGGGCGCTCGCTCTCGCTGTTAAAAAGAAGGGGAGCGGAGAGAGAGAGACACATCGTTACAGGCTGCCCGAGGACTGGCTGCACTGGGTGTGACCCACCCCCGCGGGCGGTCAGACACCAGCGAGGGAGACGGCAGAGCGAGACCCACCGTGACGGGGGGCGGGGAGTGCGACGTGCGGCTGGCCGCCTGGTTGAGCCGCGTGCTCTGCTCCTTGACGTAGCACTTATTGCAGTAGCCCTCCAGCATGGCCTTGCCCACCGCGCCGCAGCACGCGCCCAGGCAGCGCGAGGCGTTCTGGAAGGCCGCCTCGGAGCCGTGCCGGTTCTGCGCTGGGGCCACCGAAGGGGTCATGTCTGGAAGAACAGGAGGGAAATGATCGTGAATAAAAAGAAACGGTAACTCAAAGCGTCCAATATTTTTCTCCCTTACAGAGCATACTGAAGTTAGCTGAATAGCTATATCAAAAGACAGAAACTGTTGTATATGCACATTGCACACATGAACCACACAGAGCTACGAAACAATCAGGCACATGGTGCGTCTGCAGGACTTACGGTGGTTGGTCTGATAGTCTACATAGCAGATAGTACAGAATCCCAACTTCTCCGGAGTCCCAAAGAACGGGCAGCCGTGTCTCTTGCAGGACCGCGCCAGCGGAGTCTGCCAGGCCGACGTGGGGCCGGGGGTCAGCACGAGGCACGGCCCCCGCTCAGGCTCTCGGGTCTGGCTCCAGGCCGCCGCCGCCACCACCGACGACGAGGAGGCCTCGGTGGTCCGCGGGTCGCTGAGCTGGCCCGGCTCCCCCCTCTCCGGCGCCTGCTGCCTCTGCATGCAGGGCGGACACAGGCCGTTGAATGTCCTTAAGGCCTCCTGCCGGCACATGCCGCAGCGCTCCGTCTCCGCCTCCCGTCCCGGCCACTGGCCCGGAGGCGGAGGCGGCCCCATGGCGGCGCCCCCCCCCGGGGCGGCGGGCCCTCCGGGGGCCTGCCTGGCATTGAAGCAGCGCTCGCAGAGGCCGTCGTGCTCCACGCTGAGGGTGAAGAGGCAGCCGGGCGTCTTGCACTTCATGGCGTGCGTCTCGCTGTAGAGGCTGAGGCTGGGGGCGGTGGGCGGCGCCGAGCGCGGGCTGGTCAGCACCGGCCCCCTCCCGGCAACGGTGGACGACGACGGCGGGCTGCCGCCGCGGGCGCCCCGGCAGCTCACCACGTCCGCCATGCCCGAGACCCCCAGCACGGCCACGGCCGTCTGCATGCCCCCTTTGACCTGCAGCACCCCGCCCTCGGTCCGGGGGTCCGTGCCCTGCCTCTTCTCGAAGCACTCGTGGCAGTGGGGCTGCGTGTCCACCGAGACGTAGAAGGTGCAGCGCGGCGTGGCGCAGCGGATCTCGATGAGCGACAGCTGGGACACGGAGAAGGGCGGCGGGCGCTGGGGCTGCGCGGCCCAGGCCTGCTCCTTGTCCTCCTGCCAGCGTTGGTACTCGTGGTTCACCAGCTGCAGGTAGTCCTCCATCAGGTTCATGTCCTCCGGCAGGTTGCCCTCGTCCAGCCTGGAGCCGCACATACACACACAGGGAACACTTATATAGCACCCCGAGGTCAATAATATGTCATTTATATAGCACACCTGGGTCACTAATATATCATTTTTATAGCACACATCGGTCACATATAGCACTTATTTCACTAATATATCACTTATTTCACTTATATATCCCACGTATGTAGCTCATATATCCCATGTATTACATATTAAACTGTTGCATATTGACAGGTGGTGTTTTACCGTGCAGCGTTGATGATGCGCATGGCGTCGTTGCCCAGGCCGATGACGGGGATCTCGATGAGCATCAGGTAGTCCTTCAGCAGCCGCTCCTTCTGCTGCTGGTCCTTCTCCATCAGGAAGTGGACCTTCAGCTCCTCGAAGCCCACCCGCCCCGGGTTGATCAGGGGAACCGCTCGAATCTCTGGGTAGAACATTTACAACAAAGGTTACACTGTGTGACTGACTCTGAGCCTGATCATGTCCAAGGTTCTCAAGATAGTTACTAAAACGATCAAACTTGATCTTCAGTATATTATATGGATCCCAGCTTAGACAGGGTCCAGGTTTAAGCCACATCCAGCCATCCATCCACCGCTGTGAAGCTGTTCTCCAGAATCCCTAATAGCTCTCCAACCAGGTGCATCGTGTCCTTTAGATTAACATGCATGCTGTCTCCCCCTACATACAATCATTTACATTATCGACAATCCCATTATTGACTGTTACGTTCATCCCTGCTTCAAAACCAGCTCATTAGTTTGCAGATAATAACTGTGTGTGGCGTTGTTTGGCTCTGCCTCTCATGTCCTATTGGCACCTTTATACAATGGACTCAAAAGGCTGGGAGTTACGTCCTGTTTGCAGCACTGCTAGAGTGCCGTTGCCTGGCGAACCCCACGTACCTGGCCCGCTGTCTTTGATGGTGATGAGGGGTGCAAAGTGCTGCGAGTCATAGCCGAGGACGATGGGGTACTTGTAGCACTCTGTGGGCGGCCATTGAAGTGGAAGGTAGACTCCGCCCACGTTGAGTGGAGAGAAGGAGGAGCCTGACTTCATGCTCCTCAGTACCTGGTCTGTTCACAGAGCAATGAGTTAAAATGGGAGCCAGCCCGACCATTCTCTTTACAGGTGTGATGTAAGTGCATTGATCTTTTTCTTTATGTCAATAGGAGAGTTATTTATAATGTTAATTGTAGTTTTTATCAATAACTATAATTGTGAGGATCCAAAGAGGAGGTCAACAAACATTAATTCCATTTCAGGTGGGTCATTTGATACAATAATTAAGTGAACAAGTGGAGATAAATGGAGGATACCACCATTGCCGTCCTTTATACCATTAGCTGTAAGAATATAACAGTGGTGGTCCAACAGTGCAGACATTTATTTTCTGGTGTACCTGCGATGACGATGATGGGCCTGCGGAGGATATTGCAGAGGATGAAGATGTGGATGTCTTCAAGGGAATCAAACTGGAGGCCGTTGCTACTGGAGACTGGGGACGCCATATTCACTATTTTCTCCCACTCCTCCTCCCAGTTCTAGGAAATGGTCCAGTAATACATAAAGAGAGAGACACACAAATATAAACACATAGTTAGAATACATTATACTTTATAAGGTTTTATTTTGTCAATACACATAATTTGAAATTATATACCAATAAATACAAAGTATCCGCACAATCCACCTCTAGAGGCAAAAGTAAGTATCTAAGTAGCTAATTCTTAATAAAAACCTAAAAGGTCTTGCTGCTCTCTACTGTTGCAAGAATCCCCAGTTCCCGGCGAGGCTCCCCCCCTTGCGTACCGTGGTGGTGTAGCGCAGGCCGGTCTGCGTGAACTCCTGGGAGTGCAGCAGCTCTGCCTGGAAGCGGGCCCTGAAGTTGCCTGTGTCCGTGTCCTTGAGGACCCCGTGGAGGGCCTTCCTCAGCACCAGGTCTGTGTCCTGGACCCCAAGCATGTACTGAGACGCAGCGTGGAGGAGGCAGTTCCCGTCCCCTGCAACACACACGCCGTGGGAACAGACCACTTGTCAAACCACAGTGGGAAGGCTGTTTGATTCGCACTATTGGCGTGCGAGGGAGCCACGGATCAAGACCGAAACAAACAGGAGGTGCAGAACAACCCTATGAACGGCGTGCGCGTCTTCTACACCAAAGAGCACGCACACACACACACACACACACACACACACACAATGGGTGCGTGCACACTTGAGAGGAACAAAAGCATGGGGATTTCCAGGCCATTCGGCGGGGTTGTCAGGTAGACTATCTGGTGTCTGCGATCCTCCCATCTGGGGCCCACACAGCCACAACACACACACACACACTGTGTGGTTGGACGACTCGCTACTTCCCCTTAACCCTAACTAGAATACTTCTCTCAGGAGGCCATTCAATACTTCTCTATCATTTTGTGAACAAACAAAGAATCTGTTATACCAAGCCATTATTTTAGTTTTTATCACTTTATGATAGTGAGTGTGGGTATCGGATATTTTGTAACACGATGAACTAAAGGGAGACAAGCAAGTACCTATTAGATCACTTACAAAATCCGGGGATTTTATTAATTATTTTTATTGCGGTCCGGGGCTGTTATCGCTGTCAAACAGAACAGAATAAATAAGTATGTGTTTGTTGATCTGAAATACCCCGCTGCTGCAAAGCACACACAGGAATTTCCCGGCTCAAGTACTGCCTTGTGTGTGCGTGTGTGTGTGTGTGTGTGTGTGTGTGTGTGTGTGTGTGTGTGTGTGTGTGTGTGGGTGTGAGTGTGTGTGTGTGTGCCTGCTCTGCGATCCCAAGTTAGGACTCATCCACGCCACTCAAGTGGCCCGGACTTTCCACAGGGGCGGAGTTTGGGCCAGGCGGAATGTGGTGTATTTTTCGTGCGAGCCAGAAGCAAATTGGAACAGTTAATTAATGACTTCTGACTTCTTTCTTGCGTAACATGCATTTTCACAAGCAGATACATCAAGTTCTCTATTACTTAGAAACTGTCCACACAAGTGAAAATGACAACACAAACACACAAACACCATAGTGTGCACCTGTCCTTCATTATTGCAGCTTGAGCTGCTTCCAGTTTTCATTCTGCTTGTGCTCTTATATGATTAATAGAAATGCAACACTTCACATCGTATTAAACAGTACGTTTTAGCATTTTAGCAGGGAAAAACATTAATTGAAAAGCCACTATAAACAAATTAAGAAAATGTCCAAAAGAAACTTTTCCTTTGGACTTTCAGCTAAGTGACAACTTAAAAATAGGCTTAAGAGTTCCATCCATGGCACTGTTTTTGGAGGATATGGTTACGAAACATCTGTTTATACGTCAATATCTACATCTCGTATGCGGGTTTATCTTATAATCCGGACCATAAAATTAATACATGAATAATAAATTGACAAATAAAATATAAATATTCTTAAAACTTCCAAAACCTATGGTTTACGTTGTTCAGACCAAACCCTCCATGCTTCCTGAAGAGTCATCTCAGAGCTATCGTCTAGGCATGAATTGCCTCGGCCAAGCGGTCTCAATATAAATATAGGCTTCAACAATGGAGGCTTGGGTCATCTACAGCAGGAGTTATATCTGCATGCAATAGAAAGGATCCCCATTGTATCCGAGCGCTTTCCAACAGGAACTGTGTCACATGTCTTAAGAACACCCGACCCTTTGTCTGTGGAGGGGGTCTCCGAGTCTAAAAACAACACTCCAACACGAAGCCAGTAGGAGGCTCTAGGAGGAAGTACCTCTCTGTCGTTGTCACATATGCTGACTGCAGTGTTGAGTCGTCCAAAAAAACAAAAAAAAACAACGTAAGAATTACAAGTCTTACATAACAAATCCATAACAAAGTATGTTTGTGTTTCATAACTTTTGAATTTCTTTCTCAAGACTTTGAGAATGTTGAAATTGCAGGTTGTTTCTCATGCACAGTGTTACAATGGCCCAACACAAATATAATCAACATAAGGGAGGGCTTAACCTGGAAAAGCTTCAAATGTTTAGTTCAGTCATTATAGGGATCCAGCATAAGCGAACGTGTGTGTGCGTGCGTGATTCAGTGTTGTCTATGCTTTTAGTCTAACATCAGTTTGTTGGAGATAATAAACAGTTCCAGCTAGTAGACATGACAGACATGATGCACTGCCTGGGAAATACCCGCGGAGGAACACTTAGGTCTGTTGATAGTTCACACACTGCAAGCAAAAGTGGCCAAAAGATATCATATGTGACTCATTTACGATTGTTTATAACATTGTGAACAGCAGAAATCCCATAGAATCTGATCTTTTCAATTCTGATTACAGATGTGGTCCTAAATGTTTTGCAGTGTGACCTCGGAATTCATGCTACTTTTACGTCACTCTAGAATCTCGATATAAGTCACAATTCTGGGCGGCAGAGACACACTCTGTGAATAAGCTCTAGTCCTGCTGTGCAATTTCAACCTAACTTGTGCTCTCATACTATGGAAGCCGTTTGTCTGCGATAAAGTATTGGTTGCATAACTTTATTCCAAAACGTAACTTTTTACGTTTTGGAAGCTCTGCCTTTTAAGTCACTCTAGAATCTCGATATAAGTCACAATTCTGGGCGGCAGGGACACAACTCTGTGAATGAGCTCTAGTCCTGCTGTGCAATTTCAACCTAACTTTTGCTCTCATACTATGGAAGCCGTGTGTCTGCGATTAAGTTTTGGTAATATTACTTTCTTCCAAAACGTAACATTTTTACGTTTTGGAAGCTCTGCCGGAGCGGAGTGGGACTTGGCCGATGAGTAGATCGGAAAGCGACTGACGTTCACGCAGAAATCCTAGGTGATGTAGTAGTTTTGCTTTTTGCCTTACTACAAAAGCATTGTTTTTCAAAAATTTAACCGCTTTAGAAATGAAAAGGAAAATTGTATAAGTCGTTATAAACACGATTCAGATAGCGAAAGATAGGCACTATGAATTGACTTTGTTTACTGGTAACTGCAGCATTAGTAAACAAACTAACAGACAGATTCTCTGATTCTCTGAGATCTGTGCGAGAATGTCGACACTGTCTCAACACCACTGAACATCAACTTTCAAACGAAACCATTAATTGTGACCTCAGTGGCCTCCATGTTTACTTCCATGTGGGTCGGTTTGGACAATGACCATTTTTCGAAATAATATTGATAATATTGGCTACATTTAAAATTAAAAAAATCACACAGCCAAACTAAAAATTTGATCTGAGTAATGAATCAGAGCACTGAGACTCTCAGTGTGGTCTGAGACACTCTTCAATGGAGCACTGAGGCACTCAGTGTGGTCTGAGACTCGATGGGTGGACTGTGTGTGTGTGTGTGTTTGTGTGTGTGTGTGTGTGTGTGTGTGTGTGCGTGTGTGTGTGTGTGTGTGTGTGTGTGTGTGTGTGTGTGTGTGCATGTTTCATCTGTCCTCTGTTCAAAGTCATGACTGGGTCCTTTCAGACTTTAAGACACTCGTACTTTAAACCCTGTTGCATATTTATGTTGGGAATGGTGCTTGCAGTAAATCTAGGAGTTAGTTATCATACAGAGGTCTGATATGTGTGTGCGTGTGCTTGTGCTTCTTAATAACTTCAGAATTCCCATTCACATAATGTTTTACAATCAAAACAGCATCACCCAGCATACAGCTGAATTGTTCCAGGGTACTAACAATTTATAACAAAGTGGTAATTAAACTGGAGATCACCTAAAGCATTTTCCTTTGGATGAATGTAAAACTAAATCCTAATATTTATATAAGGAGCAATACAAAAACGTAAAAGGATATAGTACCCTGATATAGACCTTGTAGGCTAATGACTATAGAGTATACATCAAATACCTTTAACAGCTTAAACTCCATTAATTTATTTAACTAAATTCTATGATAAAAAAAATAAATAAATCATTCATCAAAAAAGAGAGTAAGCATTAAGATGTTGAATCGTCTCCATCGCTATCCTATTGAAATACGCGTCAGAGACAACCTTGAAATGCGTGTCAGAGGCATCATTAAAAAACATCATCTAGATATCATAAAAAAACACTTTCTAGACCTCAGGGAATCTGAATTAATACTTGCACGACCAGCAGTGGCCATGTTAGCTATACAGCTGAATTAACTATTTAAAGATATACGAGAAAGACCAAAAGATCGGATGTGATGATTTCCACCAACCAGCACTTCCGGTAAAGAACAACAAACAACTCCTATTCCCGACCCTCACGCCGTCTGCGCAGACATATGACACATCTGTGGAAACTCACAGGGAAATACAATAAGGTAATGAAGGCAGTGGATGAACCCCCGTGGAAAAGGCCTACAAACATCTGTAGTACGTGACAAGTAAACAAGAGAGTCACACCACCACGGAGCATGACGAGCACAGAGTTTCCCAGGGTTGAACTCTGATCGGAAGTCCACAGACCCCAAGCGCTGTTGATCGTCAAAGCATAGGATGTCACCTCAAAAAAAAAGATGACCGAAAATGAGAATTTAGCAATTGGGCCTGCCCGGCATCAGGGTTACGACATTAAAAGTTGAATGAACGTCTTCTGACATTTAAAATAACGCGGGTGTTGAGTCATAGCATCTAAACTCTGTTCCCGACATTGCACAGAAAGCGTTCTCAAAATGAAGACCTAAAACGATATGGAAAATAAACTTACTACAGACAGATGTTTCTTCCACTCATAACCTCAGGGGTTGTTCCCTTAGCCATGTATAAAACAATATTTTTTGGGTGAAGGAGTTAAACTCTGCGCTTCAACAAGTGGAGGAGAATTGACCTGGAAATCAAAGTGACACACGGTCCAACAGATGGTGAGACTAACGCCTCGTGCCCACTGCACCGTCCGTGAACGGACGTCAGAAGGCGTGGCTGACGGATGGGGGAGCTTTCCAGGGTCGTCAGAGCCCGAGTAGTGTCACAGTGCTTAAATGTGCATACACGATCTGATTGGATGACGGATCCGTAGCTGCCGAAAAAGATGAACAATTTTCAACTTTTTGATGGCGCCGACGGATCCACAATGCATTGCGCGTCCGTCCCCATTAAAAGTCAATGGGGATCCGTCAACGGACGGTGCAGTAAAGTACATCCACCTTTATCTAATGTGAGGGATGGATATCAGTCCACATAACAGGCTTAAAAAGGACATTGCATCTGAGAACATTTCTGAAGCAAACCGTTTGTGTTTTCATGATCTGCTTTGTACCAGCATAAGTGATGTTTTGGAAAGACCTGGCAGCAGGTTAAGTCAAGGATTGAAGGATCTCTACACAAATAGAACTGCCTGATGTCACAACCCTCTTACCGTTGGTCCGGAGGGGCACCATCTTCTTCACCTCCCGGCACCAGTTGAGCTTCTTTTCCTGCTCCAGAGACACCTGCATGGCCCGGTCCAGGATGGCAGCCTGCACAACCTCGCGGAAGGCCTGTGGGAAGTGGTTCATGGCGATCATCTCCAGCGTGTAGCGGTGCATGCCTCGCAGGTGGTGCATCAGACCCCCACTGGCACCGGGCTTCACCACATCATTGGGGACGCGCTGGCGGATCTTTACCGCCTTCAGCAGGTTGGACACGAAGAGGAACTTTGGGAGGAAGTTCTGGCCTTGCGACATGGCGAGCAAGCGGAGGAAAGGACGGGAGGAGCGTAAGGAGAACGGGAACGGGAGTTGGGAATGGGAGTTGGGAACACCAGAGACCGCCAACCTATAGACAATGTCGGGAACCTGAACGAGGAGGGGATGGAGTAAGGTCTGTGTAATAAACAACTGATGACAACATATTAGTATTATTATTAATGTATATTTAGTCAATTTAACTTGAATCCTTATTCCAGTTGTTTTGCTTTCTTTGCATTGATATCCATTGTGGTTTATATTTACTGTCATATTTACTTTATGTAAATAAATCCATTCCACACTGATGTATTAAGCTAAAGTTAAGGACTTTATTACAATCCTGTAATACTCTACACCTAACAGATCCTACAAAGCATTCAAACCATAGATTGCCGGCTTTAAGATCCGAAGTCAGGCCACGGCAGCAATAAAATAACATCTTTAAAGCACCTCACCACACCTCACTTACTACACCTCACTCACTACACCTCACTTAAATTGCAGGCCAAACATCATCACCATGTGTGAATTCAAGAATAGAGTAAACGTCTGTATACGAAAAAGTAAGTACAGTAGGAAACCATGACTGTCTAACTTAAAGAACACCATATCCACTTAACATCAGCCTACAGTTAGAGACAACAGGCAGACGTAGTAGTCAGCCTTCGATGGTCTGTGCCTTGCACCTTTCCAGAGAGCAGCAGGTGCAAAGGGATCTAACTGGCCCCAGGAATGTGTGTCAGTCACCACATTACAGACATCAACAATCTGCTATTTCTGCTTTGACCCCCTGGGCGAAGACAGACAAAGTGTCAGGACGGTGAACGCTGCGGTGTAGCCCAACTGGCTCCACAGAAACACAATAAACAGGAGACTTTGCTGACGTTGGAGGGCTTACGTAATTCCTATGACAACTACCCTCCAGACACCGTAGCGTTTAAAGGTCTCCTCTGCCTCGGACACGGACCCAGTGTGACAGCGCCCAGGAGACATTCGTTTTGGTTGAACGTTCTGGCTGACGTCTTTGTAAACAATGGCTGTCAAAGAAAGCAGCCACTGTCGTGAGCCAAAAGCCTCCTGCTTTCCCACCATGTCCTCATATTCACACTGTACGAACGTTCACTAGGAAAGGCCTAAAACCCCGAGCATCCCAGCGAGTCTGACATTCGTGCTAAACACGCCAGCCACTAAAGAGCAGCTGGATATGGACGGGGAAGGGTTCTTACCTGGGTACCGTGTCCGGGTAATAACAAAGCCTTCCTGGACGCTCAGGCTACCGGTCCTTCTTCAGCCACTTCACTCAGCCCCACCGCAGCGGTCCTTCCTCGGCGCCATTCAACCGTCTCTTCTTCTTCCCCTCACTATCCACCTCGTCTGGTGCCTTCGCAGTCCGCTGAGTCTGTCAAGAATAATTCATGGGCGTCCGTTTAACTCGTCAAATGTTGCAAAAAAGCCCGGTACAGGGAAGGGGATTTCCACAGAGGGACTTTCCACCCACCCATTTCCCTCTGTTAGTAATAGAACCTGGGCGGCAGTACAGCTCCCCGCCACTAGGGGGGTCTCATGTGTCGGATTCTGAGCAGCACATCCTAGTAGTCTAGACCAGGGGTTCCCAACCTTCTTTTTTTTTACCAAGGACCGCTATATTCATTAAAACATATGGAGGGCTGGTAGTCAATTGTAATGCCTGCATTTTAAGATTCATAATTTTAAACAAAGGATGTGGCTATTTTTCAAGATCGTTTATTTGCCATATTCGCAACAATTAAAGCAACAGCAATGAAATGTTTGGGTCTCAGGCTCCCTTCAACAATGCAATAATATAAAAACTACAATTTATAAGAGAAACACAAGGAAAGTCACCTGTGACCTAAATAAACACAAAAGTAGTACAAACACAAAAGAAGGTATTATTATTATATATTCTTTTTTTTTTTGGAGGAGCGTCACTGGGATCTACAGACAGTGCGCCTCATGTTTGATCTACGGTAAAAGTATATGAATAAACCAAATCAACTGGAAGGGAATTAAGTGTTAGGCGTCAGAGTTGGGCATTGGCCATTGACTGGGCGAATTGAGACGATGCCCAGCAATTGGAAAGCTAAACTATTCATGGTCTCAGGTGGGTTGTAGATTGGTGGCTTTATCATCTTAAATCAGTTTACTCTGTTTTCTCTCAGTCTGGATTAGTCAGACACCCAGAATCAACATATGTAGCTGCAGGGGTTTATCTAATATGTTAAAGAGTGTTATAAAAATAATGCCTAACATAAGAGTGTTAGGCGAAACATAATTTATGAAATACCAATTCCCTAGAAATTGGTATTCTGGATGCACAGATCACATAAACATTTCTATGTGTCTATTTAACACGTGTCAATTTGACACTTTCAATAATTGTTCATATCATACATTCATTCATGCTGTGGTTTGCAGCCTATTAAAATACTATGGGGCATATATTCTAACTACTGGATATTACTTCGACACATTCAAAAACTGCAGATGAGTGGATGGAAGTTCAGTTAAGAAGGGTTATTGTATTTGTCTGAAGATTCCTAATATTTGTGGTTAGGGTTATAGGCATGCACTTTAAATTATAACAATATATGAAAGCAGGCAAATGTGTTGCCGTCCCAAGCGTGTGGAATTTTGTCCTTTTACATTGGAATTTGAGGAAGTTCGAAATTAGCAAAGAGTGGAATCATCAACTTTGTAAAGATAATTTGTAACTTTGTGACTACACACTGGAAATTTAGTTGAGGCCCTATTAATCATCATATTCCAGTAGGCCTGTTCACTTATGTAATTGGTTTTTAATCCTGTTTGCCCCGCCACACTTGTAAAGATGCTGGGAGAGGAAGTTAGCTATTTACTTTATATTTTATGATTTCTGTAATCTATGGAATTAAATTCTCAGGCACCAAGGTTTTTATAGATTTAAATTAAACAGTTGATTTTGGTACTATTTCTTTTTTTTTCTAGGGCGAGATTAATAAAGGGCAAAAAAGTACTGGGATTCAAATCGAAATAAAGAGTAAAATCAAATCCATTAGACTAAAGTTACACATGAACTAGCACAGCTAAACAATTGGAAGATAGATTCCCTACCCACACAACATACTAGGAATATGTATGAAAAAATTAGACTAATACGAAAACGAAACACATTTCCTCTGTCTTATTGTTGTATTCTACATACATTAGCAAAGTAGCTGTATACACTATTTACGTTTTAATCTAACCAAACTATAAATGCGGGCCTACCCCCACCTCTCTTTCCAACCACAGCCCTACATACACTCATTTGACCCCAAACTTACACCAGGGTCAAAATGTCTGTTCTGCTGTCGTAGTATATGGACAGTCCCTGCGGACCGCTGGAGGGTCAAATCCCTCAACATTGAATGAAATTATGTTTGATAAATCAGTCCAATGTATCAGAGGCCAGCACTTCTTTCCAAGAATGAGCAAGAGGGGTGAGGTGTCAGACGAGAGGGGAGTACCGCGCGGGGAGCATATATCTACATTCTTCTGTTCCCCTTGAACAGAGTGGAAACCACCAGGGAGGCAGAAACAAAGTCCATGCTACAATCATTAAGCAGAACAAGAGTCAACATTGCTAGTGCCTCAATAGATATAAATTCTGACACACACTCTAGTCAACCTGCAGTCAGAGGTGTTGTAAAGGGTTGGCAGGTGAAAACGGTGCAGGGGCCCCTGAGAGGGCCCTAGACAGAGCCCTGGAATTTAAATCATGTCAGTACGCCATCAAATAAGGCTATTTTTCCTAATGAAAGTTAAACACAGTGAAAAGTATTCGATCTGCTGTGATCGAAAGAGAACATTTTCTGTATCCCTACCATACTCCCAAATGGTTTTGTCAAATTGTGTAATGCAGTTCACTCATAGGCGGTGTTGCCAGATTGGGTGGGAAATCTGGCCCACTCTGGCAACATTGCTCATAGGAACCCAACTTCTCCCAGGAAATGCATCTATAGCAAGCCCTGACAACGTCCTTTTCAAAAGGTGCAGTTATCAGTCTATGATAGTTTTAAAGGGGACATATTATGAAAACGACACTTTTCCTGGGATTTTGGGTGTTCTTTTGGGTCTCTACAAACTTTGAAAAAGTCTGTACATGATATTTTGAGTGAGATATGCATTTCTGAAAATACCCTGCCTACAGTTACCAAACTAGCGAGTCAGTTTTGGCGCCCCCTCCTACGTAGAAAGGGGGTACATTTGAATATTACCTCCCAGTTCCCCACCCCCCTCCAATCAGAGCATAGCTAAGATTTTACGGACCAGCGGATGAGCAGCTCCGGCGGGAGGAGCTCGGCAGAAGCCCGGCAGCTCAGCTCTGGGAGTACAACGCCTTTCTTCGCCGGAGCTGGCGGATTGTCAAGAGGAGTAGACATGGAGGGGAGAAGGATGTACTCACGGAGCTGAGCTGCCAGACTGCCGCCCAGCTCCCGCCGAGCTACCCCCGCCGGACTGTCCGGCAGCTTCGGCGGGTGTACTCCGGGAGCTGGGCGGCAGTCCAACAGCTCAGCTCCCGGAGTACAAGCCCTTTCTCCTCGATGTAGCGGTTCAATATGGACTTCAGAGAGTCAAGGCCGAAGTTTCTTTCACCCAATTCTTCTCAACCATGGCCAAGATAACCCCCTAACCAAGTCTTTCCTTGTTGTGGAAGTACAGGGACGTCAAACCCAGTCATTATGATTCATAATATTATCCGAGGCCACATAGCTTTTGGCCGTGATACTAGATATAATTCACTCTGACAGCTCATTGGTCAATGGGCAGCAGCTTATTTGCATTAAAGCTACAGAGACCAGAAACAGCGCATTCTGAAGGGACTGAAGCAAAGGGGAATAGCAGTAGGTGAGATTTTTTCTATTTCCAGCAAACAGCTTCAAAAACATGTTTGGGAAACTTGTTGGGAAAACACATAATATGTCTCCTTTAAGCACATTTTGGCTATGCCCGTTAATTTGTCAACAACAGTATATAAACAGTTAATTTGTTGTACAATGTAATTTGACCCTTCTCAAGCCTGACTGGTTGTTACAATTTGCAAATCCTCCAATATATTAACATTTATCATATTTGGCCAACATTTGGTTAAATCTTAAATGAAAGTTTGGAAGTTTGTAACTTTAAATGGAACTTTCAGCCTAGACCTTATTTTTCTGATCGTTAGGGTCTATCACTACAGAGGATTAACAACTTGCTTTACCTGTCGCTCACGGTCTGTTTGGTATGGTGCCCAGCAAGTATCTCTAATGAGAAGGTCATCCCCTTCAAGAGGAAGTACTGTGACGCGGCCCCAAAGGAGCCCATTGCAGCTTTTATTGTTGCCGATCACGGCCGCAGTGTCAATGCTCAATATTTCGGTTGTTTAATATTTTCGAAGTTTAGGCTTGAAACATCCTTAAACTTTCCTTTATTAGGGTTCAGTTTCTGCAAAGATGAGGTCATGTACAATAGAATAATTGTTGGGAGGATTTGGAGTTATGTGTTATGTTTAAATGCATTTTCTTTTGCAACATGCTGTCAATAGGCTACTTCATTATATTCGATTTCTGCTAATCCATCAGAACGATTACCTGCTTTAGCATGACCCCTGGAGGAAGTCAGCTAGAGCCACACATCTACATTATCTATTAGCCTGTAAAAACAAACACATGCATTACCATGCTTGTCAGCCAGGGGGTAGCATAATCTGAATGCGTTTTCAGATTAAAACAAAGGCATGAATTTTAATTACTGCATATATAAAGATAAACAGTATGTCAATATGTTAGTATAAGTTTTCCTTAGGAATCTTTTAATTCATGTTAACCCTGCCACTGAGATATTTTGTTCAAAAACATGTATTGCGTTTGCAACTTCATGGAGTATTTTGTTCTTTGTGGCAAGTGGTTGATGAATAAATATTTGCCATTTCCCAAAAAATGTCAGATACTCAAAATAAGCTATAATAATGATCTCTCTCTCTCTCCCTCTCTCTCTCTCTCTCTCTCCCCCTCTCTCTCTCTCTCTCGCTCTTTCTCTCTCTCTTTCTACGTATAAATATATTTCATAACTTTAATTGTTGTGGCCGCGCTCACTTCATCTCCTATTCATGAAACAAAGCCAGCATAATAGATATTCTACCTCCTTCTCTATTGGTCCTTCATTTTCCGTACTGTACAAACACCCCCCCCCCCCCCTTTTTTTTTGCCTGCTACCTTTCACCCTGGTGTCATTGCTCTCACTTCCTCTCTACCACTCCCTCCCTTTATCGCCGCTCCCTTTCCTCGTCATTGGCTCCTGGAAGCTGAAACTAGAGCTGTCAGGGCTTGCTGAAGCGGAGCTGTTCTCAAGGCCTCACCCTGGGCGTGGTTTGTAAGAAAAAAACAGGATTCAGCCTGTTTTGCAATATGGTGCATGTGTGTGTGTGTGTGTGTGTGTGTGTGTGTGTGTGTGTGTGTGTGTGTGTGTGTGTGTGTGTGTGTGTGTGGGTGTGTGTGTGTGTGTGTGAAATAGAGAGTGAGAGAGAATGTGTCACATTAACAACCATCATCGGGTAAACTCAAGATTATACAATCCAAGGCCAGAATTTATCAGCAGTTATACGGCCATTGGAAGCTATGGGTCAGAGTGAGGCTCTGACAAATTAATCTTTGATTTCCTGGCTTTCACTCTTTTTGGCACCTCGAGTTGCATGATCAAATATCAACTAACTCAAATATAATGCTTTCCTTAGGAAGATTTTGGTGACCTCACTTCACACCGACTCATCGCGGTAGCGTAATGAGAGCAAGCCCGGACAGATCCAGGTTCAGCTTCTTGGAACACATGACAAAGAGGGACAGGTAAACGGAGGGAGTGATAGAGCAGTTTCGTCTTTCATCGAGATCTTGCTTGTTTCTTTCTGTCATTTTGTCCTCTCACATTTGTCCTGGCAAGAGTTGGATGTGTAAAAACTAAAAAATGTAATTATATTTTTCATATTGTTGAGGACTTTTGAACTTTTTCAATCTACAGCATCTTAAAGAAGATATATATTTTTAAATGCAACTTTTATTGGATAAAACACAAAACTTCAAAGTAAACAATTTAAACTACAGCAGAATAAATGCTTGGTCTCAATTAGAAGAATGTTGTTTTACCTATACATCACCTCCATAACTGTACAAATTACCTTTAAACCTTTTACCTTTAAATTTTGAATGAATGCAATTTATTTTATTCTTAGCCAATGTTGCCATGACTCGTGTAACAGCAGTAAGAAACATATGAATCTAAAATCCACCACTGATCTTGCATCAGTTTTCTTTTGTAATAAAATAATAAAAACAAGCTTGAATTTTGACATCCAGTTTTGACTGAACAACAGTTACATTAAGAGTCTTTGTTGGATCAGGAATTCCACAAGACAAATAAAATAACGAAAACAGTAAGGCATCGGTATGAGAGATCATCAGACCTTACAGCTATGTGTTAGCATCTTAAATTACAGAAGGAATTTGAAAGCAAGAGTGTTATTAAGACCCCTGGACAGTCCACACCAAACTCCTATGTTACTGACGACACCACATGCAATGTGCTGACCAGGGGTCTTAAAACAACCAATGAATCAAGAACGTCATGAAAACGAAATTCTTTATCCTCAAGATCACAAAAAGCCATCTATTGTGTGCCTCTACATGTCTACCCATGTCATAGAAAAACAATTCAAATACAGCAAAGGTCAACACTCAATAGGAAGCAGGTAATGGATGGAAACACATGAATAGTTGAAAATATCTGCTGTGACAGTACATCATTACTATGATTGCTATAGTTACAAAATTCCCCTTATGTATCTGGATATTTTCTGACTTGTTCCCTTATTTACACCCTGTGTGATGTATACACAATGCAAAATGCATTTTAGTACATGTAAGGAATTGACTTAAGTCCCCATTTTTTATCAATCATCACGCAGTTTGACAAGTTTTAATACAGACAAATCTTTTAACAGTTTTCTTCTGTTTCTGACAAATTCATTTAAGAAACATAGATCATCTTAAAGCTTTACTTTACAAAATGACATCCTTTGTTTTTTAAGTACACTTTGGTGATGTTGCATTGAGAGTTAAAATAAAAGAGAAAGTTAAAAAACATAGATTTATACCAAATGCATTCCAATTCTGGAATCCGAGTATGATCGTGTTTTCGGTGTTAGCACAAAAAAAGACGGAAAAAAAAGCAACACTGTATATCAAGCCTCAGGCTGGAAAGCCTCAGCCCCTGTGCATGGCCAGGTTATTATCTAAAAGAGCTTTGGGACATTTGTTAAAACATAACTAAAGCAGGGGAAGGGAATGCTCAGTGGCCAGCATAGCATGGCATCATTCATGCTCAGCATGGTGGGAAAGCTCAATCGATGTATGAGAGTAGCTAAAGTCTTTTAGGCTGAGGAGGAGTAGATGTATTTGGTCTTAGCCAGGCCTGTCAGCTCGTCCTCGTAGCGGGGCAGGCAGCAGAAGAGGATCCCGCAGCCGATGGTGAGGATGGTGGCCCCCCAGCCGAAGCCGTACGCCCAGGTGTAGGAGTAGTGGCCCTCGAAGATCTGCTCATTGAACTTCACTGGATAGATGATGAGCGCGATGATCTGAATGACAACTAGATGGGAAAAGAGAAGGGAACCGTGAGGCATTGATAACAGGGAAGGAGAGAGTGTGAGAGCGAGAGTGAGAGTGAGAACGAGAGTGAGAGTGAGCGCTCACACCCTGTTATCAATACTCAAGGTTGAACACCCTAGGTTGAACTGATCCAGATTCAAGCTACTAAAGGGAGGTCATACGACTAGAATAACCCAATTACTCCACCCTACTTGTGCGGAATAACCCACGGCGTACAAACTAGTCCAGCTGGATAGCATAACTTTCACGTAATCAGATAGAGGTGTCTGACTGAGTCAGGACGGTTGGAGGCCATAAAAGGGAAGCATCACTCATCAATCTGGCACAGCAGCGGGAGAGTCACAGACAGGGCTCAACCATATTGCTTTCCATTGAAGCCCAATGACAGCTAGTAAGGTGGGAGTCACGGAGTTGCTCAACATTTAAAATGTAATCAAATGATCCTGTACCAACTTCTCTGCTTTTATTCTATTACAGTAATTGTGCCTTTTTCTGTGTTTCTTGGGATCTTCTGTAATAAAAGAGGTCTATCTTGAATCACACTAAACAACAAGACGTTAGCACGTTGCAGGCGTTACCCAAGGGAAGGGAGTATATAACAAATATTATTAATATAAATATTATAATATTATTGGTGGAATTATTAAGCCTTGTAGGGAAGTCAAGTTCTTGACAGGCACAAAAACTTAAGGCGGGAGAAGTTACAACGTTTTAATGAATAACTGTCAGTATCTGATCAAGTATTTCTAAACAAAAGGAGGTAGCCAATTTCAACAGAAGGGAGTTACTTATTGCGTGTGACTGTGACAGCAACGTCAACATTTGAAGATCTGCACTGTCTGAGCGAGTCAGGCCAGGACAAAAAGCAGACGCCCTGCCAGCCCCTGAGTGTATCTTATGTATGGCTGATTTGTGACGCTGAACTTCAACGAGACTGGTGACTCATCATTTAGAACACTAATTGTCTGTGCGTCCCCTCCAAGCCCAGGGTGGGGCAGGACGTCTTTGTTGTGTTCGACAGCCTCTGCAAATATTTATGTGACATGTTTGATCTTGGAAAAATCGATATATTCTGTTGATTGTCATAATAAACATATCCAAATGATTGATATGAGCTAAAGAAAGTGGCTGAGTGATCCACATGAAAAAAGTAGGGTTACAATTCTACAGTTACTGTATGAGAACAATTTATTTTTGTTTCATGAATGATTATAATCAATGTTCATCAGTTTTTTAAGTATGTAAGGTCATAACACTGATCAAGCAGCAGTTCTGTCGGTAAAACGTGAGATAATTGTAGTGATAAAAAGGTAGATAGTTGCGCCTGTGAAAATTACTAATAACAACAATGCCAAGACTAACACCTAACTTTATGTGTCTGTGTGTGTGTCTGCATGCAAGTGTGTGTTACCAAGTGTGTAGGGTGTGTGTCTTTCTGCATGCAAGGCTGTGGGGAAAAACTGTGTGTGTGTGTGTGTGTGTGTGTGTGTGTGTGTGTGTATGTGTGTGTGTGTGTGTGTTGCAGGCTTTATTCTGCAATCTTAAACTTGAACTAGATGAGTCAACAGACAAGTGGACTATGAACATTTGTTCTGAGTTTGTCAGTTCCTATGATAACACCATACCACCCCTCCTTTTCTTTCTCTCCCCTCCGCCCTCCTAGCCAAGTCTTCCCTCCCAATTCCTGTCCCTCTCTCTCCCTTCAGGCAATTCTCTCTTCTCATTAGCAGTTAACAGTTTAATCATTTGGAGTCATGAGAATTTCTTCATAAATGTAGTGATGCGAGCGTTTCCTCTCGCTCTGTGTCTCACTCTGTGTGTCACCGTTATTTGTTGATAAACTTTGTGAACTCTTTCCTCCCACTCTTGGAATACTAAACCAGGGCGATGTCCCTCCACAGTGTGGGAAACAGACAACCGCTGTCACAAACTGTCACAAGTCTCCAAGAGCTATCATTTTAGTCACAAATAATTATTGAATTGTTGTTATTGTTTACATGCTATTGCTAAGTTGTGATATATTCCATGGTTTCAATATTTTGTAGTCTGTGTGGGTGTGTTTGTGTCCATGTGCATGTATTTGGGTGTCCATGTTAGATATTTGCCCTAGGGCTGGGCAATATAAAGACATTTATTGTCACCAGAATTATGGAAATCCTACACGATATGGTTACCTTTCAGAATATGCTGATGAATTAGAAACACCATTGTAACAGTCTAACTGAGGGTGAACCTATTGAACCAATGTTAATTTTAAGGGCATATCTTCTAATCCTAATTCATTTATACTAACAAAGTGGGTAAGAAGATAAGCTTTTCAAGATACGATCATATTGAATTACTGCCCAGCCCAAGAGCGCACATGCGTGTGCATGCATGTCTTTGCATATTCCCCTGTGGACAAAGTCTCTTTTCCTGGCGGCAAGGCGCTTGCACGGCGCTGATCAGCACTGGGCTGTGAGAGCTTGTGGGATGAAAGAGAACCTGCCGCGTCTCAGTGCTTTGTTTACTGTTTCTATGACAACTAGCCGGGAAAACACTCCATGGCTCCTAGCTTAATATCGTAGCGATAACTTATTTTTATCCATCAATGATTGATAAGCAGCGAATGCAGACACAGGCATTACCGTTTGGATTTGTGAAAGTAACTAACTGTAGAGTATATATGTTTCCAACTCATTTAAGACAGTAGAAATAATCTTGTTGTTTCTGGGCAACCTTGTTTAGGTTGCCCATTGTGATGTAATTTCCGTCAGGATGTGTGTGTGTGTGTGTGTGTGTGTGTGTGTGTGTGTGCGTGTGTCTTACCGACTATGAAGAGAAGCACTCCTACTAAAGGCAGAAGGGTGATGTTCAGGGTGCAGCAGAGAGCCACACAGGAGATGATGAAGGCGATGATGAGGATGAGGAGTCCAATGATCATCAGAGCAGCCACAGCCTGGGCCCAAGCTGAACACACACACACACACAATAATTCATAATCATACACATAGAATGTTCAATAAACAAGACACAATTATACAGACACACAGAAGGCAAATATTCTGGAGAAAGATGTCCTTGGCTCATAGTTTTTATTATTTAAAGGTTCCTCCCCCTCCTTTACAATGTCACTGAACATTCCAGAGGTTTATATAATTATACGTTTTGTGAAAGATACGAAGAGAGAAAGGCAGATGGTCGTGGCAAAATATCCCTTGTACCCTCTTTCTCTCGTAAGGACTGATGAGTTACAGCAGTGGCTGTCTTTTTAAATAAATGTAGAGATATTTAACATTTTCATATTGTATGCCTTTAAATGTGGATTTGAATCTAGAGCTCCATCCACTGAATTGAATGTGTGCCCAACTGTTCTGACCGCTACTAACAGGGGCATAGGAATGAGTTTAACATTGGGGGGACACATATCGGAAATCTGACAGATCCGTTAATGGTTTGAACAGATATATGTCATAAATTAACTACACTGATAAAATTCACAAATATATTTTATTCTACTAAAAAGATATATTTGTAAATGTAAAAGAAAATACATTTTGAATGGCAGTAATGAACTGATAAATATCAAATCAATTCTTTAATTGCTTAATCATCCAGTTTTTTAGAATAAGAAGCGGTGAAAAGACGCTGTGTTGCGCTTTCAAAATAAAATAAAATATTTTTCTCCCCCGGTATAATTTTTAGGTGGTACAAATGCGCCTGTCTCCATTATTGGAGGGGACACGTCCCCTCCGTCTCCCCCGGTTCCTACGCCCTTGGCTCCTAAATCATCTCTTACGAAACAGCTCTTTCCAGTCATGAATTATTCACTTAAGTATGTGCTTGTTTGTGTTTTAGTTGTTATGTGTGACAGGTGATTAGGGTGTGGGAGTGGAACATGACTGGGAACCAATCATGTACAAGCAATCGCATCCAGCTTGCTCAACCGTATTTTTCTATTTTCTTCCCGCCTTTCTTTCCTACTTTCTAATAATTGTGCAGCAATCTTTAAACGATTTTGGAGTCCCTTGAACATATATGTAAAGTGGCAAATAGCTGTTTTAAACTATAATCTACTGAATATGAAAGTTAATTAAAATATTTGGGCATATTATAGAAAATGTATATGGAACTGTCATTGGTATATTGTTTAGAAAAGTCTAATTGCATCCACTCCGTTTAAGAATATATGATGAATAAACATTTTGTGGATTTAAACTGTACAGAAATACTGCAGAGTTTGTGTGTGTTCTTCGATTGTATATGAATTGTGAGCAAGCTCACTTTGTAAGTGCCCTTTGTGTCTGGTTGTCTGTATTCTTGCTTACATCTCATGTAAAACTGATTAATAACATACATGGGTATTCAAAGTGAAGGGTTCGGGCGGGATTGAGCGAGGGATCAATGACACCATAACTGCAGAGAAAGAGACGCGGAGAGCGAGTTTGTTTAAACAACCGTACACACATACCAGCCACAAGACACACAATATGAGAAGATATTAACATTCATAAGGTATTGGGAGTTAACAGTCAAATATTAGTATGACATTTGCTTTTGTATACATTTCAGATACATTTCAGATACATTAATCGCTCTGAGTTCTGTGAATCACGCCAAAGATCTGGAACCAAGAGAGAGCATATGATAGTTTTTCAAACAACCCAACTATTGCTGGGAACTATTGTCATGAACCAAACTACTCATACGTAATTCTATTATTAAAAAAATATGCTTTGCTCATCGATCTTGGATCCCAGAATACAAGCGTAACTTTGGTATGAGATTATACATTGAAAACAAACAAAAAAATTGGTTGGTAAAAATATGGTTGGTAAAAATATGTTTTTCTTTGTCGTCATGAAAGAAATAGGGTAAAAACCGCAAACCAGCCTTGTGGTTGGTTTTGGGTTCCGAACCAATCATAAGCCTTCCAAAAACGACACATGTCCTCATGTGTCGTTTTTGTATCAAACGTTGTTGTTTTGTTTTGTTTTGTTATAAGGTCATTTGTTCATTTATAAATCTTCACTTGTGAAAATATTTAAAAGAGACAAAAGTCTAAACCCATGTCATCTGTTGCATGCCTATGTAAAAATGTCATCATAACACTTATAACAAAAACTTTCTTGCTCGTGTGTGTGCGTGCGTGTGGCTAACAGCACGACCTTCAGCCAAGAGAGACCCTCACTCACAATTGGCCTATAAATAGAGCTGCAATTGTTAACATGTCGGCCTCAAAGCCAGCCATCTTGAACTAAATTCCTTAGACCTTACTCCTTTTCATTACGCAGTTACAACCCACACTGGTCCCTAGCCGCCTCAGAGTTGGCTGGCAGGGTTGGTGTTTGTCTCACCAGCCAAACATCTCATCCCTGGTTTCCCATACAATATTTTTGGGTGTCAGTTGCAATCAATGTTTAACTGTGAGATTCGATCCACTATTGTTTTCCCACGTACAGAAATCATGCGAGGACACACATGGTGTATTGTCCTGAGAACCTGTCCGGGTTTGTTGGGAAATACTTGATGAAGGTGAGTGTAGTTTGTAACCAATCCTTGGTAGGGGAACACGGCCTTCCTCGTCAACGCCAAACCACCTATTTATGTCGAATTCATGTAATGCAAAACATTTTACAGACACCGGATTGGCTATTAGGTTTCGCGCCGTTGCCAATCTTCGTATTAAATACAGTTTGCGGTTCTTTACGCCTCTGTCTTCGAGTGAACTGCGCAGCCGCAGTGCGTCGTGCTGTGCTCTCTCTACGCTGTCTTGGTGACATGGCGGTATCACAACACACAACACACATTTAGTACACTTACAGTTCGTCATGAGTGATTTGCATTCCCACTGATCGTTCCTGCCACGGCACTGCTCCCACATGTTGGCGTAGTGAGACTTGGCGTCCTCGTCCTCGACCCATCCCGAAGTAGCCGCGATGGCGATAATGTCGAAAATAATGGCGAAGAGCAGGAGCAGGGGCAGGATCCACCTGCATCGGGGGTACGCGATTCCACAGCGAAACATCACCGACTAACTGTTGTGGAAAAATCGAGAGAACAAGCCGAGTGTTTACAGAGCTCCGCTTCTTTATTCAACACTGTAGTGTCTCTCCGTGTGTACAATAGTCCCGTTTCACCAAGCAGATATAGGAATACGTGCCCCACCCGAGTGTGCAATTCGTCCGACTGAAAACTAAACCTGTTCGGGGACCTGTTGGGTTGGGCTCGTCTGTCGGGCGGGTTGCGCTGACCTACAGCCGAAGGGCTGGAGTCAGAAGCCCAACCCATTGACAGTTTCAAATTTCACTGCAGGCCTGGCTACAAACTGTTCGGAAGTCATTGCATCAAAAATGTTTTTGGTTTTATTTGTTATATGCCTTGATAGATGAGTTGATATCTTGTGAAAGTATGTAAGTTATTGTAAAGTTATTGAGCAACAAGTTGGTGGAGTGAAATGAGAGTGGATGTGTGTTTATGTTCCGAGGAGCCTAAATCCATGTAGTCCTAGGTCTAGTCAGGGATAAAGAGGAGGGCCAGAGAGTAAAGTTAAGTTGGTAAGTGGTAAAATGGCAAATTTTAAGATGATAAATCACACACTCAAATGGATAATATTAAGGTTTAAGTGTGTCTTTGTCTGAGTGTCTGTGTTTGTGTCTGTGCCTGTACGTGTGTGAGCAAAACAACGAGTGTTGTCGGAGGACGTGTCGAGTGCTCCCTCTTGTGGTGCTGAGGAATTAAATGAATGCCACAAAAGGAAATAGTATGATGCTTGAAAATTATGTAGTCATATTAAACAGAAACTACAGAAAATATTTGATTTTCTTTTTTTCAC
Source organism: Pollachius pollachius (assembly GCF_949987615.1). NCBI lineage: Eukaryota > Metazoa > Chordata > Actinopteri > Gadiformes > Gadidae > Pollachius > Pollachius pollachius. Next base: position 18,239,871 of record NC_136935.1, read on the forward strand.
CATTTTGTGCTGTTGCATGGTGTGTCATCACAATTATTGTTCATACAATGTAAATTTGGCATAATTACTTTATCATTGAAGTAATTTCCTTTTGAAAATTAATCCCATCATTTAGGATATTGAAAATGTCAATTGCATGGTTATCCATTTTCTTAAAATCATAATTTAGTGACTTTATGTGTGCCCAGACTGCATGCTCGTTGTGTGTATATATATATATATATATAAAATTATATATATATATATATGAATAATTATATATATATATATATAAATATATATATATATATATATATATATATATATATATATATATATATATATATATATATATATATATGGCCTGCAGGGGGAGTATGGGCAGGTTGGGAGCGCACCGGATCGGCTGGGGGGATTGGGCCTGATTGCGGGCACATGCTCGCAATCAGGCCAATCAGGGAGTGTGTATTTATGTGCCTGCTTTGTGTTGTAGTAGAAAACCGGGAGCAGAGAGAGAGGGAGAGATCCAACGCGATCCCCAGCAGAGATCACAGATCGCGGAGCGCTGAACGCGAGGACTCTCCCGGACTTTGTGGATTTATAGTTTGTGGATTATAGTTTCTTGGCCTCTACCCGGAAGAACATCGTCGCCGGTTCCGGACGCTGGATTTCACCGAGGGGGACCGTCCCTTCGCCTTTGCACAAAAGCTGCGGGACCAGGCGAGGAGGTGACTGGTTCCCGACCAGAACTCGGCGGAGGACGTGGTGGAGCAGGTGGCCCTGGAGAGGTTTGTTGAGGGGCTTCCGGCCAGGACCTCCACCTGGGTCCGGTACCACCGGCCCGAGAGCCTCTCCGCTGCGGTCGACCTGGCGGACAGCCACCTGCAGCCCCCATCGATGGCCCTGGGACCACCAACACAGGTCCCGCGCACCAGTGCAGCTGCCCTATGGCGGGACAGGCCAAGCCCGGCGCCGAGGGCGAGAGGGGGGGTCCCCGTTCCGGAGCTGGCACATGAATCACCTCCCACCCCCACTCCGCAGACGGGCGCTCACGGCAGGGGAGGGGTGTTGGTGGTGCGGGCGGTCTGGTCACTTCTGGCAGGACTGCACTCTGCACTAATGGAGGTGGGCCAGGTCGTCTGCGTCACCGGTGCCCCGTCTCCTCCCCACGGTCCCGGCGAGGCGTACTGTATCCCGGTGAGGATACAGCGGGGTACGTACCAGGTGCTTTTGGACTCGGGCTGCATGCAGACCATGATCCATCAGAGCCTGGTGCGGTCCGAGGCATTGGTGGAGGCGTCGAGCGTTTCGGTGAGGTGTATACACGGGGATGTGCACAAGTATCCTTTGGTCCCTATCGAAATTCGTTATGGGGGGAGAAAATAGTGTCAAGGCGGTGGTTAGCTCGAGCCTCACGCATCCCCTGATTCTTGGGTTGGATTGGGCGGGGTTTCCACAGGCTGTTAGGGGGACTACGGGGATGCGGACACGACAGGTTGGGTCATCTAAGTCGTGTGCTGTGTTCTGCGTCGAGGCGGGGGCATCAGACGCTGCTCAGGGATCAGGGGAGGTGGGGGGGTCCTCAACCCGAGGTCCCAGCGCCGAGGTTCCCACCTGTGGAGGATTTCCCCCTCGAGCAGTCTCGTGACGCTACCCTAAGCTCAGCCTACGACCAGGTGATAGTAATTGATTGGAGTCGGGTCCAGCCAGACGCAGCGCTGACTTACCCACACTTTATGGTGGTTAGGGATAGGCTTTATCAGGTGAGTCGTGACACCCAGAGTGACAAGGTTATCACCAAGTTGCTGGTACCCAGGAGCCGCCGGGAATTGGTTTTCCAGGCGGCGCATTATAACCCAATGGCAGGCCATTTGGGGTACGATAAAACACTTAACCGGATAATGGCCTGGTTCTATTGGCCAGGGATTCGGGCGGAGGTGCGCAGGTGGTGCGCATCCTGCCCCGAGTGCCAGTTGGTGAATCCCCCGGCCGTCCCCAGGGCTCCCTTGCAGTCCCTTCCCCTGGTGGAAGCCCCCTTTTGACCGCATTGGCATGGACATTAACGGGCCGTTAGAACGTTCCGCACATGGGTATCGATTTGTGTTAGTCCTGATTGACTACTCAACCCGATACCCGGGAGCAATTCCGTTGCGCAACATCTCCGCGAAGAGTGTTGTGCATGCAAAGCTTCACTCACTAGGGGTATTGTCACGTAAGCACTTGCACCGAGCCCAGGAGCGTCAGAGACGCCTGTACGACAGAGGGACTAGGTTACGCGATCTCACCCCGGGGGATAAGGTCCTTGTACTGTTGCCCACCTCTAGCACCAAATTACTCGCAAAGTTGCAAGGGCCCTTTGTGGTCACGCGGCGAGTCGGGGACGTGGATTATAAGGTAGCACGGTCGGACAGGGGTGAAAACAAGCAGGTCTACCACATCAACCTCCTTAAAAGGTGGAACGCTGGGTCCCTGTCGCGTTTGCGTCGACACTACCAGGAAGAGAGGAGCTCGGACTGGATGTCCCTGGCCCAGGCCCCATCCCTCCGGTCGGTCAAGGCGAGAATCTCTCAGGGAGTCAGGCGTGGGACGTTGCGAGCCTGCAACTCCAGTTCGCCGACGTCTTTTCGCCCCTGCCCGGTCTCACCCCGTTAATTACTCATGGCATCGAGACCCAGCCTGGGTTAACGTGCGGACACGCCCCTACAGGCTGCCCGTCCACAAACAAGATGTGGTGCGGAGCGAATTGGCAACCATGTTAGAGTTGGGTGTGGTCGAGGAGTCTCACAGTGACTGGTGCAGTCCCGTCGTGCTTGTGGGGAAACCGGACGGGTCTGTCCGGTTCTGCGTGGACTACCGTAGGGTGAATGCGGTGTCGAAGTTCGACGCATACCCAATGCCTCGGATCGACGAGCTCGTGGACCGGCTTGGCATGGCCACCTATTACACGACACTGGACTGCACGAAGGGCTACTGGCAGATTCCGCTTTCTCCAGCAGCCCAGGAAAAAATGGCCTTCTCCACTCCGCTCGGTCTATACCAATTCAAGGTACTTCCGTTCAGGTTGTTCGGGGCCCTGGCCACGTTTCAGCGGCTGATGGACCATCTTTCAGTCGCTGAGACGGGCGGGGCTCACAGCCAACCCGAGGAAGGTCGGATCGGGCGAAGGGAGATTCAGTATCTGGGGTACCACCTGGGGGGGGGGGGAGGTCCGGCCGCAGGTCGCTAAGACCGCGGCGGTCGCCGCCTCCCCTCGGCCCAGGACCAAGAAGGAGGTGAGGCGGTTCTTGGGGCTGGCAGGGTACTACCGGCAGTTTGTGCCGCACTTCTCGGACCTGGCCAGCCCCTTGACTGACCTCACCCGCAAGAGGGCCCCAGATACAGTCCAGTGGTCGGAGCCATGTCAGGTGTCGTTTGAAGCTATTAAAACAGCCCTCTGTGGGAAGTCGGTCCTGTATGCTCCTAACTTTGATCTCACTTTTTCCCTGCAGACGGACGCGTCAGATAGGGGGTTGGGCGTGGTCCTGACCCAGCAGGTGGAGGGGGTCGACCGGCCGGTGCTGTACCTGAGCCGAAAACTATCTACCGGGAGGGTCGGTACAGCACGGTGGAGAAGGAGTGTCTCGCAATCCGATGGGCGGTCGGCGCCCTTCATTACTACCTGCTGGGTCGCACGTTCACCCTCTATTCCGACCACACCCCCCTCCAGTGGCTCCACCGCATTAAGGATGTCAACGCGAGGATTACCCGGTGGTACCTCGCGTTGCAGGCCTTCAACTTCCCGGTCGTGCACAGGCCTGGGGCGCAGATGGCCGTGGCGGACTTCCTCTCCCGTCCCGGGGGGGGAGTGAGTTGGCGGCCGGATGTGCCCCTGGCCTGTGTCGGGCGGTGGGGGTGTGTGGGGGGGGATGTGCGGCATCTGGCCTGCAGGGGGAGTATGGGCAGGTTGGGAGCGCACCGGATCGGCTGGGGGGATTGGGCCTGATTGCGGGCACCTGCTCACAATCAGGCCAATCAGGGAGTGTGTATTTATGTGCCTGCTTTGTGTTGTAGAAGAAAACCGGGAGCAGAGAGAGAGGGAGAGACCCAACGCGATCCCCAGCAGAGATCGCGGAGCGCTGAACGCGAGGGCTCTCCCGGACTTTGTGGATTTATAGTTTCAAGCCTCTGTTTTGTGTTGCTTTTGATTGAAATAAACAAGCTCCTAGTGAGGGACGACGAACTTGGTCTCCGCGCGCTCACTGGCTTGCTACAATATATATATAGTTTTATTTAATTTTTTTTATTGACCCTGGGTCACCAGCGGCTTGGTACTCCTGCAGTGGTCTAAACTCTCCATTCCCAGCTGGGAAGCTGGCTGAACACAATATGTAGGGTAAGTCAACCAGAGAAAATCTTGGTCTGCATATTTTTAGATCAAATCAAAGTTTCTATGAGCAGCAAACAATAGGGAAATAACACGATAAGTAAGCGATAAGCAAAATAGTAGGCAGATGCAGGAGTCAAACGCTACGTTGACATGTACTGTCAACACAAATGCATATGTTGACATATATTATCTTTATTGACAGACTTGAGGTACAAATATAACATACAGACAAACACATACACATAGCACACGTGTGCTCAATGTATATCAATATACAACCATAACGAAGAGATAAGGCATTAAGCTTATTACCATTTTCAGTTTTGGGCCACAACACTTTAAGTGACAGCGTCAAGTACTTTAACACATGCATTTCAATTAAGTACCTTTTCGTAGGCTGAAGTATGATCTAAAAAATATGCAGACCGAGATTTTCTTTGGTTGACTACACTGGTTGACTAACCCTACATATTATGTTCAGCCACCTTTCACAGCCGGGAATGGAGAGTGTAGACCACTCCAGGAGAACCAAGCTGCTGGTGACCCAAGGTCAATGACAGGAACAGTCCAGGTTCAGCAGAGGTTCACACCACAGAGGTACCCAATGCTATGTCTCTGGCCAAGATGGGTCATGTGTCAGCAGGGAGGCGAGGAATACTGCCAGCATTACTACAGATATGGGAGTAGCAAGCACTTCCGTGCAGGCTAGAGGATAGCGGGGATAGTCTAGTGCAGCGAGAGGGACCACTTTAGAGGAGGGACTCTCGAGGGACAGGGAGTGAGCGGATCACTCAAAATGCCCCAAAAATGCACCAACTGTGGAGAGAAGCAGAAATGTCTGAATTTTCAACAATGCCCAGTGTAAAACAGTCATGTATTTTTGCAGGAAATGTCAGGTTCATCATTGCCCAGAACACATAGGACACTGTAAACCATCTACGCAGAGTGGTGCAAAAACATCCCAAACTCATTCATGCAACTTGACAACTGACAAAAGAAGAAATATAGTGACAAAGGGATCTTCTACGGACATATTTGGTTGGAAAGGAATGTCTCATTAACTTCCACCAGGGAAGACATTTCAGGGACTCTGGGACATCAGCAAACAGGTTTCTGCTATTGATGAGGTATGGAAAGCAGCCAACTTACCTGATATCAGACTGAGAGACATTGCAGAGATGGTAGATCCAAGTGTCCCCTTGCAGATAGAACCAGTTCATTTTACAAAGATGCCATATATAGGGTTGTAGAAGTGACCTTAGGCTATCAGCCAGCTCTGAGGAGTTTCATGTCCCTGTGATTGCTATGAGATGTAGCCAACAGCCCTTGCCCTATAATAGGCTTCAATGTAATTGAACGTGTTGTTGTAAACATTCAGAAAAATTAGGCAAATAAGGAAGAGGAAGAGAAACTGATACAAACTGTTAACATGGCATTTCCGAACTTAAAGAAAAAACAGTTTATAATTATCAAGGCACTGAGTCTTGAGCAAACAAGTGTATTATATATTTATTTTCATTTTGTACTTACATTATTCCAAACGGTTATAACTATTGCTAAACTCAGGGAAGGAAGGAAATGTCCCTGGCAATTTTGTCAAGTCTGAACGGCGTCATCTGCCCTTGTCAGTTACCTCTGTATCCATTTAGTGCAGCTAAGGAAGCACACTCAACTGTAGACATTCAAGTCCAGCCCACTAAAGACCATCAATCATTGCTCAGGCCCGTAAAGAGAAATCCAAGTCATCCTACGCTTCAACTGTTGTTTGGTTCAGAAAGAACTGAGAACTTATGTTTGTGCACAGACTATAGGGAGCTGAACCGCAAGACTCACGCTGACAGGGAGCCATTCCCCAGGATATCGTGGATGGCCTTGGAGGAAAGACCATGTTCTCATTGTTAGACCAGGGAAAGGCCTACCATTGGGGGTTTATGGCAGAAGAGGGCAAGCACCTAACATCTTTTGTGACACTTTGGGGCCTGTATGAATGGGCAAGGAGCATATTCTGATTGATGAATGCTTCAGCAGCCCTCCAACACTGCATGAAGGAGTATTAAGAGGGCCTCTGAGATAAGATATGATTCCCATATCTAGATTTCACCCTTGTATTAGGACAAAAAAATAAAACAGTTTGTTGAGACAGATTATGGCGCTGTTGAGCTACTCTTGCCAATATATAAAATACTTCTCTCGCATTGCCAGCCCTCCTAATGAAATAACCAAGGGGCCTGCCAGAGAGGAAAGCTCACAACCCAAGGGAGGGAAGTGGCATAAAAAAGGAGATGTAAAAGTGGTGCCATGTCACGCACCAATTGAATCAAAATTGAAAAAACATCAACATACTGTTGCGCAAATGGTTCAACCACCTATCCTTGCGTTTCCAGATTTTTTCAAACCATTTGTACCTCATACAGATGCATCCAATATGGGGCTTGGAGCAGTGCTGTGTCAGAAACGAGGACTATGTTACAGTGTTTTTCTGTGTATTTAATACAATTGTGGTTATTAATGTGGCTTTTACAAAATTGTTTTGCCATACTTAATATATTCTCATGTGTTGAAGTGTACATGATAAATAATATCCTTCATGGTTTGTGGAAAAAACCTGTATAACCATTTATGGATGCACTCTATGACGGTTTTGAGGTAATAGAAACTTTCGTTTTTTGTCTACCCTTTAAATCACAGAAGTCCCAATGGCTCCTGACAGTTTATCCCCAAGGGGCGCAAAACCCCCGAGGCCGCTAATGGATGGCCCGGTCCTCAATCTGGCACCGAAGGGAAAGGCCTGTCATTGGCCTTAATGCAAGCATCCATACATTCTGTTGGCCTACAATAGCCTATATTAGTTACCATTTGGGAACATAAGGCCACATCATCAGTTCAAGATCAGGTTCAATACTTTTTTTGTCAGACACAAGGACCAACTGAGTCAGACAGACAAAATCATTATGACAAGTTACCAGCAACCTACCTTTTTAAAAAAATAATATATAAGGATGAATTAACTTGAAAACTGAAAAAGTATATAACCGGGTTATAATATAACAGAGAAAAATAAAAGAAATCTAGTAATATAAAAAAAAGATTGAATTCTGTGCTGATCCAATTATATGCAAACTCAAAAAGCAAATTTGAGGCGTTTAGGTCAGTAAGGCTGGAAAGTATCATGTGAATGTAATAATTTAAGACAGTTGAGAAGCCTGAGGGGTCTGAAAAGTCTTAAGTGCACTTGTAAAGTTTGTGAGGTTGACCGGTTCCATACTCAGTCTCCTCAAGAAGAAGAGACATTTCCAAGGGGATTTAACCTCCCTCTTCCCCCCGCATTTCAACACAATTTATTTATCTAAGCCTTAGATAAATTGTGATCAAATGGGCTAGGGTTATTATGGGGGGTATGTTTGAATTTTTTTTAAAGTATGCTGGCTAAAGTTTAGTAAAGATTTTAGAAAGGACTTTTCGTAATAATCCTTAGATTCTAAGGATTATTCAATTTTATTAACAATTGTAGCCTACAAGTTTGAGGCCTCGCTAATGAGATAAATTTCACTGTAGCTAGCTCTTAAATCTTACCTAAAGCACAATTAAGCCTTGTCAACCATAATGATTTTATTAACAAACAATTCAAGTTGGGAAATTATACAAAATAATCAAATAAAGATTGTATTAACTACTACTCAATTTATATATTCAATATCAATAAATACAATATTGTGATTTGTGAAAAATATTTTTTAGTCATGCATCCACTGAGATCTATTAATAACTGAGATGTATTAATGAAAGTCTTAAACTAGGTATCGATTATAGCTCAAAATAATACAATTCTTTCATAGCCATATTAATCACTTTGGCTTATGTCTGTTAAATGAATGCATGCAAACATTAGTAAACGCTCTTGTCAGCCAATATGTGCATCTCTTCATCGGGCCCCAGCATGGTATGGGCATCACAACTGGCACAGAGGTGTGGATGGACGTAGGACCATTCTCTCTCCTTGACCATCTCTATGGACACCTCCATGTGCTTCTTCACAGACTTGTTTACTGAACATCTCCCAGATATCCAGGACCTCTCTGGCAGTCGCCCGCGCTCAGCCTCATACTGGATTTCCTCTAAACTCAACTTGTCTGCCTGGGATTTGCTAGTGGCAAAGGGCGACTTGGATGGACTCTTAGTCTTGGGCTCTGGACTGTTCCCCCCTCGTTGTCTGGGGCTGCCATACACGGAGCAGGGCAGGGGCTTAGCCTTGAAGGTGCATAACACCTCCTTGGGGCACAGGTTTCCCAGCTCTGCCACAATCCTGGCCTCCTTTTTCCTCCTCTCTCTCTCTAGGAAGCTGAAAGGCTGCATCAGACCAGTGGTGGGCTTTGCCCGGTCGCAGATGGTTTCCGCGCGGCTCCGCTGAGCGGCTCCCCGGCCAATGACCTCGTAGAGGGGCAGGTGGGTGTGAGCAGGAGCGGGCGACGCCCGGAACTTCTTCCGGCACTCCCTGAGCTCCTCCAGCTCCCGTCGCAACAGGGTGTTCTCCAACTCCACCTCCGACCGTGTTCGCACCTGGCGACGTTTCCTCTCCTCCTCTCTCAGCATCATCCGGAAGGGCTTGGGCACGGTGGGCTTAGAGGTGGGCTTGGCCCAGGCCACCATCCCTGACCGGGACATCCCTGACCGGGACATCGCTGACTGGGACAATGCTGGCTTGGGTTTTAGACGGTGCGCATTATTGCGGTTGGCCTGAAGGAAGAATTGTAAGCGACCAGCTTCTGGATTCACCAGTCTGTCTCTGAAGAAAAAATAGAGTGTGATTGAATTAAATATATTCAATTAAATACATTAATGTCCAAGTTTGTTAATAGTCAAGGCCACGATTCATGAACTTGTCAATACTGGATGTGTGAATCCTGTATGTTACATAATTTGTTTAAATAATTTTCTCTTTTGTGAGCTTTTTAATTATTCAAATAGTTGCACTCAAACTCATAGCTATTAATTGATCGATACCTGCCAAAGGTTGTATCCTGGCTAGGAATCCCAGCCAAACAGTCCATGAACATTTCAAGTTCCCCCACACTGTCTTTCACATTGGAGAGTTCTGATTGGTCTGAGCCACTGGAGGTGTCATGGAAGTCCAACTCCTCCTGAGAGTTAATTCGTTGAAGCCTTCTGGTTGGAGCGGCCTGTTGTTCTGCCAGGCTGCAGATAGGTTAGAAGAAGGATAGACAATGAGGAGAACATGAGATTAGGACGGAACAATGCAGTAAACGAGGGAAGAACTATTTCATTCGTCATGATGAATGTCACAGATACAGCGGATGAGTGTGGTAGTATATTAATTATGTAAATTAAGTGTAATTAAGTTTAAATTAACAAAAAAAGAAATTCAAATGCCCCAATAATATCGGAGCATTGACCTGAATAATGTACCAGCCTTTCAGCAGAAGAGAAGGAGGATTACTTCACCTGTTTCCTCCACCTCCAAGGCCCAGGCCATGCTGGTGTCCCCCCTCGCTCCGCCCTATGTACATTTTCTCCAGTTCAGCCATGTTTCTCAGGTGGGTTTTCTTCAGCTCTTCCAACCTCCAGTAGTATTCCTGGTTCGAGAAGTAGACTTGGCCCTCCTCCTCCTTCTCCTCCTCCTCCTCTTCCTCCACCTGGTATACACAGTTGTCCATGGACAGGGAGTTCCTCATCTCCCCTTTGTAGAACTCAGAGTCCGAGTCCTCATCCTGAAGTAAGGAATAGTCACTTACTTTAGTTTAATGGCAGCAATAAGCTTCTACGACAATACAGTTAAAAATAGAATAACAATGCACATAATTAGGCTACTTAAAAACTTGTTGTTTTATTTTCTACTTTTCTACTAAACTGCTATTTACTTGTTGGCCTTTAAGATGCTACTGTTTCACATCAGTTACCAAGGTAATAAGGTAGCAGGTTCATTAACTTTAACTTTCTTATCCGCTCAACAATGATAGAGTTCAACATTGGTTAACTACATGGAGCCTTACCTCACTGTTGCAGTCCATGTCTTGGACACCATAGAGATATCGTCCCCTGCTACACAACTCCATCAATTCCTTATTTTCCAATGATTTGGACCTGTACATCACTGCCCCCCTTACCCCAGTTCTGCTCAACACAGATACGAGAGAGGGAGAGAAGGAGAGCAAGAGAATAAACAAGGGATAGTGTGGTGAAGCAGTGTCCACCGCCTCCAGCCCAAGCCAGGTCCTGTGAGAAAACCGTAGAGTGGCAGGATGCAGGACAAGCAAAAGCTTAGGGAAACGTGCAGAGAAAGTCCTAATCGTCTTAATGCCAACAGGAGTCCCGGTGGTTGTGTGAGGCTCATGACCAGATGGCCCATATGCTTTGTTTCCACCACCAGTCAAAAGGAAGCAGCTGAAGATGTGAAGGCACCCAAATCAGATTTAGAGATTAAACTATGCCATATGCCAAGTCTAACGGAATCGTGGCCTACACACCTGCCTTTCCGTCATTACAGAAGCATAAAACCACTTGTAACCTTTTATAATCCCAACAAACATTTTATTTTCTCCATGCTATTATGATCCTAATCATCCATTATGATCTCTTGATCGCTTTCTTTCTTTCTTTCTTTCTTTCTTTCTTTCTTTCTTTCTTTCTCTCTCTCTCTCTCTCTCTCTCTCTCTCTTTCTCCCTCTCTCCCCCCTCTCTCTCTCTCTCTGCACACACACACACCACACACCTCTCACCCAATTTAATCTAATTCTAAAGAAATGCATCTCATTATTAATAAATTACTACTCACAAACATTTTCATAAATGCAGATATATTTTTCTTTCTATAAGCGATTCCCGAATTTGCATTTTAGCTACAATGAGGGCATGACAAAACGTAAGGAGATTCCGTATGGCAGCAGCAGACACAGACTGAAGCCAAGACTATCAAATTGGCTTACTTGGCCTAAGTTTCTGAAGTTAGTTTGAGGGAGAGAATGGTGTTAATCCCTTTAGTCAGGTGGGCCTGGCCCATCTGCAGCCTGTCTCGGTGCCGGCGTGTATCAGGTAGCGGGCGGAGAATAAACAACAGACCGCTGTAGACAGTTTTTTTATGAATTAATGTACAATAGTTTTGGAAATATCCAGAGTATACAGATTATACTGGGTATTATGTTGCTATTATAGAAATGTATTAATATGTTGTACTGTCCTTTGCAGGCTATTAAAAAACATAAAAGGTTTTGATTGTGCCTCATAAGCTCTATACACACATACGCAAATCAATCGACTTGCAATATTAATGCTTGTCCAATAGGTGGAGGCATTGATTTCAAACGGTTTGTGATTTAAAAGGTTGTGATCTTTATACGTTGAAAGGAGGTTCTTGACATCGTGCCTTTTCCTTTTACAACACATTCCTTAGTGTAGGCTATATGTGTTGACTTCAGGGTCAACCGTTCTTGCCACACCATACTCATTTCCACCTGCACCCCAGCCATGTGTGTGTTCTAAGACCCATATCCAATTATTAATTGTACAAATGACTAGCTGTCTGTGTGTTTGCGGCTATTTTGCTTATGCTTTATAGTTTATAATAAAAAAGTGATATTTGTATATATTTTCCATTGTGTGTTGTGACATGACAACAGTTGGGCCATTGGTCAGATTGGAATGATTGACAGCTGCCAATGTCCCGTGTAACTATAGATAATGAAAGTATATCATCTTTTTATTAACACATTTAGAAATTTGTACTTAAATGAACAATTATTATTTATGCAATAATATATACATAAATATACATGATTTATTCATATATTATATATATATATATATATATATATATATATATATATTCCATTGGGTGGGTGGGTGTGCTGTTTTCCACACGCCTCTCAATATGCTGAATGTGATGAATAGCAGTAGTGTGAGGTCAGCGTGAAGCTTAAGAGTCATGAATGCCATGCCACTAAATGCCTTTAGCCACACGAGGCACTGTTACTTAGTTACCAGGACAATATGTTGCCCTATAAAATAAATATTGGTTTATCAACATGGCGGATGCGCTCGCAGAATGATGGCAAAAAGAAAGGTTGCAATTCCCATTGAAACCAATGGCGTGGTGATTTTTCTTCAAAACGAGGGCTGGTAAATTGTGAAAAATGAAAATAAACTGTAATCAGACAACGCGGTTATATGCTATAGACCCTAGAGTATCTGTGGTATAAAGGCTGGGACGAATTTCAAATTATAAATATGTACACTTTATGTTGAAAGTACAGACCGTCGCGATTCCCATTGAAACAAATGGCGCGGTGATTATTATTCAAAACGAGAGCTGGTAAATAGTGGAAAATGAATTAAACTGTAATCAGACGCATATAACGCGGTTTATAGACCCTAGAGTATCTGTGGTATAAAAGCTGGGACGAATTTTTAATTATAAATATGTACAATCCATAACGTTAGCTCTCTGGCTCATAGCTTGCACTAGAATACCTCCCATTGCCAAGTAGCTACGGTCCGTTCTATTTACGTGAAAAACGTTATATTTGGATTGTAAAACGCATAAAAATATAAATGAATAATCTTAATTTCTTTCCTTTGGCAAGTGACCATGGTTTAAGCGGGATAATGCCCTTCGAGGTGTCAAAAACATGTTTGATCGATCGTAATTAGAGGGGGCTACTTTTTGAGGGAGATGAACTCAAACAGAGTATACATTTAATAAGCATGCAATACGAATAAGAAAAGGCATGATTATTAAAGTATTTGAATTGTTTTATTATGTTGGCAAGCAATAGGTAGAATAAATGGGATATTCAGTCTTATTAAAACGGTTTGTGCCACCAACCGCAGAAGAAGACATGATTGCGCTATCGTCTCTTTCTGCAAACGACATGCGCGTAAAGCGGGGAGTGACGTGGAGTGACGTAGACTGATAATCCCTCTATAGCTTTCGTTTTGGCCGAAGAGATAGGTTTCCATTTATTGTTAATGGATGATATTGTCACGACTCAGATCGGGAATCAATTGCAGATCAAAAGGATTTATTCCCAAACAGTCCAGCAGGCAAATCAGATTCCAGGTACAGGCAGGGTTCGTAAACAGGCAGGCAGGCAGACAGATACAGACGGACAGGTACGGGCAAGAGATCCAAAACCGATTGGCAGAAGACTTAGTCCAAAACAGGCAGGGTTCAAAACCGGGAAGAACAGCAAACTATAAATTCTCTTTAAAGAGCTTCACGCTAGTCTCACTCACGTGGCAGTCAGGTAGCAAACAGTACATACCGTGACGATCTGACAAAGTGAACAGAAAGGGCAGTGTTTAAATACTCCACCATCAATACCCAATGAGAGACAGGTGAACAGAGAAAATGGAGGGAAACAAGCAAAGGCAGGAAGTTGCCCAAATAAGGACATGGGTGTTACTCCGGGCACATGACCAACACATGGCTACAAACATAGACAAAGTCCAGAATTATCACACTCCAGCAGGTAGGGTGAGACAAAAACAACAGTCCATACGAGAATCCTGACAGATATGTATGTCTGTCTCTTAATGGCTGCAAGCCTTAAGGTGTTGTTTGGGGTAGCCTACATTTTGGTTTCTGTCTTATGATTTGCATAGAGCAATGCGTTTTTCTGCAGTTTCAACCTGCATAGATTTTGTTACCATGAGTTTGGATTTATATGGTTGATTTTTATTTGCTACAATATTCTGCTATATGGTACAATATGGCAATATGATGACTAATTTATATTTTAATAACTCTAAACAGCAAGTCACAACAACGTTTGTACATAATTATTGTAATGATAAGCAGTTTTCACCATTTCCTGTCAATATGTGTGAAAGTTTGTCAGTGGTTGGAAACTCTCCGTATAACCCCCCATTCAACACTCATGCGATGTACTGTACACCGCATGAGTACTAGGAGCACGGGTACTAGGAGGCTACATTGTAATTTCCTGGTTGTGTAGAAATAGATAGCTCTATAGGGAGGAGTGCTGCTGACCAAAATGTCAATAAAATAATTACTAATACAGGTAATTTAGCTAAATGTTAAAAGAAGAATAAAGTGAGAAAAGGCGACTTTATTCTCCCACGGTAGTTTTTTACTGCTTCGGTCTTAATCAGTTTCACCGATGATGTTAATAATTTTTTTATTTTATAATTTGTCTATGCTATTTCTGATGACATGTTTCAAGCTAACCACAGTTATGAATGGTTTCTTCACCACATAATGGAAAACACCATATAAGGTTTTAATGATTTTGTAGATAAGTTAACAACTCCAAACATGGCCACTTTGCCATTTCCGCTTAAGCCAAGACAGACCAAAGGTTTACCGTGGTAAATTAGAACATGTAGGCGTGGCTTATTTACCATTCCGCCCACTCACAATATAACTTTGGTTTGCTCCCCAAAGGTTGGATCCCAGGCGACACAAACTCAGGGTGCTCTCCGTACTCCGCTCGATGTCACCAGACCTGGGATACTGGAGAAGCCCCCTGCACTACTCAATGGGTTTCCCATAGGCAGATTGACATCTTACGTGGTGGTCTTCACGGACGCTGCGTTGCGGGGGGAACATGCCTCTCCGACTTGGTCGGAGGTGAGGAGTCAACGTCCTGCAATGCACACAAAAATGTGTTGGAGCTCTCAATGGTGATTAAAGGGCTTTTACATTTCATCTCACCTGGTGCACAGCCACCACGTTCTCAGAACAGGCATCTTGTCAGCAACGGCTTACATAAACAAACAGGGGTGATTGCGCCCCTCTGCCCTCCACTGACTGGCGGTCCAGCTCTGGTTTTGGGCTCATCTAAACCTGCTCAGCCTAAGAGCCCTGCATATCGCAGGCGACCAGAACTTCAGGAACGCATGTCTCATGGTATTTCAGTCACCCACTGGTCAAGAGATTCTTGTTAGGGGCTAGATGTGTAAGCCTGTTTTCCCTGTGCTTACACCACGCTGGGATCTTGCCACAGTATGGCGTGGGTTATCCAGGGACCCTTTTCAGCCTCAAACCCCTTTGGATGTCCTTAAAGGCGGTGCTTTTATTGGCTGCGGTTTCTGTCAAACTCGCAGTTTGGCCGCTGTGTCTGTCAGCACTAGTAGTTTGTTACTTAACGAGGACAGCTCCTTCGCAATGCCTAGACCTTATTCTTCCTCCCTCCCCGAGAACATTAATAGTCATTTTTGGTTTGAGATATTGGGCCCAAGGCTTTCCAACCCCTGCCTCATTGTAGTGAGGCAGAGGCATAGTTGCATCTCTTGTGCCCGGTGCGGGCACCGTCAATGTATGTGCAACACTTGGCGGCGTTGCATGTATGCACGTACGCAACACAGCGTGTTGATTGTTATAGTGACGCTGCCAAGGGCCGTGCTCTCTCTAAGCAGTGTCTGTCTTGCTGGATATGCTCTCTAAAAGTGGCCTCTGTATGGCGTATGCTGTTACGTAATAACCAGAACTGAGGGCATGCCCGGAGCCAGCTATGAGGTCACCAAAGTCCGCTCCCCAGTCATTTCTTTAGAGCTGAAAAATAAAATTGGGAACAAATTGCAACTATATAAAAATCAGCTGTCGAGAACTTCTCCGAGATGAGTCCATGCTTAATTTGCTCTAATCTTTGTCTTTCCGACCCTGGCCAAAGCCCTGGCTGAGTGAGACGCAGCCCCTGTCTGCGAGCAGGGGGACCCGACACTAGTTGATCTTCCAAGCCTGGACAGTGAAAGGGAGGAGTCAGTCCACCTTAATAAGAACACAGGGGTTTTTGGACAGCCCTAAGGAACATTTGGACATTTATAGTTTGCAGTGTTAAGGAAACGTTGTGATTGTTCAACCTTTACCTATTTTACCTATGCAGATCCTTCTGGGAATCTGGACCATTTGACCATCTGTTTTAAAATTGGACCAGTATGGAGTGAGAATGTGAGAAAACAGGCTGCAATGTAATCCTTTTGGGCATTAGCACCTATAATATTAACGTCCTCTAAAAGTGTTTGTTTTCTGAAACTGACAGGCTCAGATTATATTCTATACTGATGGAAAGGATCCTTTCCATCAGTATTGAATATAATGATGGAAAGGTAATGAAATCAAACTGATATCATTACCTTTGAGGTCATTCGAGAGATGAGTTGCTTCAGGAAGAGAACAGTGGAAACTAGAGTGAGAGCTGGAGAGAGCAAAGTGTGCTGTGTTGGGCTTTCTGGTAGATTAGTGTTATCCAAAAGATTCAAAGAGGGTTGTGATTTGAATGACCATAGGGAAATATCGTGCAACCACAAGATTTCAGGGTGTGATTTATCTTTGAGTGAGTCTAGGACTAGATTAAACACATTAACAAACAGGCTGTGATCAACTTTAAAGGTCCCATGATATGAAAATGTCCCTTTATGAGGTTTTCTAACATTAGTTTTTCTCAATTACTTGAACACATTTTGCAAAATTTGGCTCATTGTGTCAAAACTCAACACACAAGCAAATAAGACACAACACTGGGAAATAAACCATTCACATCTATGTCAAATTGAAACTCGGCTATCAAAACCTAACAATTCTTTGTAAAAATGGCACTCTGATGACAAAATGATACAAACTTGCATCATATGAATACACTTTCAGATCAGCAGCAACACACTGGTCTACTTTATATAAAACACTGCAGTCTTTCATGTTCACTGTTTTTATTCAGTTCCACAGAGGGCACGTTTTCACCACAACCAAAAGATCAAATACTAAATAGTGTCCCTTGCAGTACTGTATATTACAGTGCAGTCAATACAGTTTGAGCAAAAATAAAACAAAAATAAACCCTACTGTACTGTAAACACGGAAAAACATGGCAATTGTGCGTGGGTGGGCTTATGGATCCTGCCGTCTGTTGGGGTCAGGCCATAGGATCTCATCAACATCATAAGCAATGTTTTCTCCCGCTAAGCATCGGGGGAAATATTGCCTTGTGTGCCGAATCCATCCATGGATTGACCCTATGTTGATGTCTCCGCAGGCCTGTTCCATTGCCTGCAGAAGAGGCATGCGAGCATGTGGTTGGCAGTCATATACGCGCCATCTCCAAGCCGAAAAAAATCTTCTATGGGGTTTAGAAATGGTGTGTAAGGGGGCAAGTATAGGACTTCAAATTGATGATGGTTGGTGAACCAGTTGCGGACCAGAGCAGCCCGATGGAAACTAAAATTATCCCAGACAACAACAGACCTGGGCTGCTCTGGTCTGTCCTGTACAGCTGCATCGTGAAGTACATCCAGAAATGTTATTATATGCTCGTATTGGAGGTACCTAGTTTTGTTTGATGGTGCAGTAGCCCTTGAAGGCTTATGGCAGCACACAATAAGATATTTCCCCCACGCTGCCCCGGGACTTGCACAATTGCCCTTTGGCCAATTATGTTACGACCCCATCGTCTTGTTTTGCTGAGGTTGAATCCAGCCTCATCAATGTAAATAAATTCATGAGGCTGTGCAGCTCCATCCATCTCCAAGATGCTCTGTAAAGAAACAATATACATGTAATACATATTTTGGATGGCATTACTCAAAACACTCAACTACAGTACTACACATACAGAACCCCTACCCCATCAAACAGGTACCTGGTACTTCTCTGAATGTATCTATGTGGTACTGATACAATGGCACGCATTCAGCTGTAACTGGATGACACCAATACTGTATTGTAAATGTTAAGGACTGTAACACTTACCTGTACATATTCACGTCGAAGTTCTTTGACCCTGACGCTGTTCCTCTCAAATGGGACCCTGTACAATTGCTTCATGGTAATTTGGTGCTTTACCAAGATGCGTCTGATAGTGGAAATGCTTACTCGCTCTATGTTATTGAGTACTTCTCTATCTGCAAGTATTTGTTGCTGTAGCTGTTTGAGACGGATTGCATTGTTTGCTCTGACGAGGTCCACAATGGCAAGCTCCTGCTGTTGGGTGAACAGGCGTTGGCGTCCGCCCCAGAAGGTCTTCTAGTCGTTCTATAGAAAAAAGCAACCACAAAATGTTACTGTATTGGTTTGCTTCTTTTTTTTACAGTACTGTATATACTGTTCTTTACTGTATATACCATAGAAAGTACTGAAACATCTCAATGTAGGTAATCACAGTATGTCACAAAACTACCACTTTCGTTCCAAAAGGAGCATAAGCCACCCTGCAATACAGTACATGTGATATGGTACAGTACTGCAAATACTCTAGATACAGTCTGAGTAGAGTAGAAAGTAGAGAGTTGAAGACATACCTGTTTTCCAGTCAGAATGTCCTTATTATGGATGAAACTATGAAACGGCTTAGATTAGGGTGGACTCTCTGCCCAGCTTCCCTCATAGTCAGACTATGGTTTATGACATGGTCCACTAAAGTTGCTCTTATGTCATCGGAAATAATGTTCCGTGCACGGCCTCTTCCACCACGTCCTCCTCCTCCTCCTCCTCTACCTCTGCCTCTTGCTCTTCCTGCATCCTTGCTTGCAAAGTTCTCAAAATGGCTTAACTGAGGCCTTTTTTCTGTAGCTGGCTGATTGGTGTTCAGTTTTGGAAGAAAGTGTTTTCAGGTGTGCATGTAAGTATTTTCAATTAACCAATGTGTTTAGGATTTTGAATAGATGTGTTTTCCCAGTGGTACAATGAAATGTCATTTTTGAATTAAGTGTCTTATGTATGAAATAGTGTGTAGTGTGCAGGAGCAAGTGTGTCGCAGAAAGGAGCAAGTGTGTTGCGCAATTGCAACTAAAGTGCAAAGCAGCACTTTTGTTTAAGGAATGGTTCCATGTGTTTAAGGTATAGAAACAAAAACTTCAAGTTGTGTTACTTTGGTCTAAGCATGTGTCTATAGTGTTCAAGCAATTGAAAAAAACTGTAATATGAGTTCCCCTAGCCTGCCTATGGTCCCCCAGTAGCTAGAAATGGCGTTAGGTGTTAAACGAGTACTAGGTGTCCTGCTCCGCCTTTGAAAAATGAAAGCTCAGACGCTCTGATTTCGAATTTGGCCCCATATGTCGTCATAAGGGGCCAGGTTACTTCCCCTTCTCTGCTTTGCCCAGAGAATTTTCGCCAATGAGACAATGAGCTACTACTGTTGTACACTTCTTGGTTATTTGGATAACCGTTCTGCTGTTGCTGTTATGGCGCATAACCCGTCGTTCTCTGACGTCTCTGGTGTTTCCACAACGAGACTCGTAGTGGGGGTTATCTCAACCATGGTTGAGAAGGAATTGGGGGAAAGGAACTTTGGCTTTGACTCCCTGAGGTACATGAACCGCGACATGGAGGAGGAAGGGATTGTTGCCCGTGAATGTCTCCAACTGTAGCCCTGCTGCCCGCTGCACGCTGCCTGCTGCCGCGATGCACGACCGCCGCGATGTACCACCGCCGCGGGGCACCACCGCCGCGGGGCACCACCGCCGCGGGGCACCACCGCCGCGGGGCACCACTGCCGCGAGGCACCATCGCCGTGAGGCACCACCTAGGCTGCTCTGATCTGTCCTGTTTAGCTGCATCATGAAGTGCATTTAGAAGAATGATGAGATGTTGGGTATTGTACGGATCTATTTTTGCATGATGGTGCAGTTACCCTCGAAGGCTTATGGCGGCACACAATGATATATTTCCCCTGCGCTGCCCCGGGACGTGCACAATTGCCCTTTGGCCTTTTTGTAGCTGGCTGATAGGTGTTCAGTTTTGTAAGTAAGTGTTTTAAGGTGTGTATTTAAGTATTTTCAATTACCCAATGTGTTTAGTATTTTGAATAGATGTGTTTTCCAAATGATATACTGAGATGTCATTTTTGAACTAAGTCTTATGTCTTATGTTTGAAATAGTGTGTAATGTGCAGGAGCAAGTGTGTTGCAGAAAGGAGCAAGTGTGTTGCAGAATAGCAACTAAAGTGCAAAGCAGCGCTTTTGTTTAAGGAATTGTTACATGTGTTTAAGGTATTGGAACAAAAACTTCAAGTTGTGTACAATGTGTCTAAAGTGTTCAAGCAATTGAAAAAAACTGTAAAAACTGGTGTGATCAATTCAAAACACTTCCATCAAAATACTATTTACAGATGTTTTGGCTTCATGAGGCCATGTTACATATTCCAATGTATAAAATTGTTTAGAAATAGCTTAATTTTTTAAAGGTGCAATTAGGTGGTACATATAGTATAAAGACTGTTGCCATATTGTAATACAATACTATGAATATATCATATAAAAATTGCATTGACACAATCGTATCAGCATAGGATACAATGCATATTTGTCTATCCAATGAGCTCTATGGGCTAAACTCACAATCCCAGCTTCCCAGAGTCATATTGTACACCTATAGTTGTTACTGCAACATTGTTCTGAGAATACACCAATGTTACCTATTTTGGCAAAACTCACAGTACAGTAATTGCACTGAGAAGTAAAATGAAAAACACTACAGTAAGAATGTTTAGACTGTCTTTTTGGGATGTAAGGATGAAATCAGTGCACAAAAAGGTAACAAAGAAAATATTTATTTATTACTGTAATACTGTAAAATGTTCAGCTGAACTGACTGCAAAAAAAGTTTTTCGTAGGCCAACAAAAAATAAAAATAAGAATATAAATGAAGTGAAACAGATCTACATGTAAATCAGTCTGTATCCCACCTCCGATCCTGATCAGGCCAGAGGACCATATCTACAACAAAGTAGAGCTCACCTGAGACCTATTTTATGCTCTGACACATGATTGAAGTGTTTTGCCAGTTGAGTATGAACAGGTGAGAAGTGAGTTAGACTTATTGGTAATTAGTTGTTGCGTTTCGAAGGCCATTGTTTCCAGGTTAACCAAGTGTGCTAAATGATGAGATTTGTGCTTTGAGTTTGGAAAAATGTGATTTGAAATTTTTATATGTTTGAAAAAAGTGGAATTGTGCTTAGAGTTTAGCAGTCTGGAGCCTTGTAGTTGATACATGAGCTTCAAGTTTTCAGAATTGTGTGCATAGTTCCATTTTGTGTGTGTATACAATCGAGAAAAACTGTAATACAAAATATCAGATTAAATAATAGCTTGCAGCATACCCCCTAAAAACAAACAGAGCCCTATATAAATCACCTGTCTGTTTAACGACTGGCCTGCCACAGCTAATAAGGAATAGCAATTGGTCAGCCTTGATCATTCTGCAGATTCACATAAGAAATAAAAAATAAAGATTTGTACCACTGTAGTGTTTATATTCTACTATTTTGCTCTCCCCCTTCCTCTCTTACGCCAACTTTCCTCATTGTTACTCCTCGAAAACAAAAATGGTGTGCAGAGCAAGCTGTTCACATATCTGAAGTCCAGCAGCTTAGAGCATTAAGGAGGCATTTTATTATACGTTGTTAAGGCAAAGGTAAACAACAACAAAAAGATTGCTGTGTTGAATCATCCCTTATCTTGGTCCCAGAATAAGAATGCGTGAGAATGTGAATCTCAGCGTAGTGCAACTGTGAAGAGTATTTGGTTTCAATGAGAGTGAAATTGACTCCTCATAAGCATTACATTAGCCAGGTTCCATATATGCACAAAAATGCCTGTTCCATTGCTTAGGCAAACATCTGCGTATCATAAGTATAGCATAGACCTCACAAGTAGTACATAATTAAGGATGCAAAGGACACACAATACCCAAACTCTGTTTAAATTCATAATAATAATAAATGGGATTTATTTAGCGATTTTCTGGGACTTAAAGTTATTATTATTATTATAATTGTCTGCATTGACTGTTGGTGATTAAGGAATATGCTATAGTACAATTTGTAACTGTTAGTAACTGTTAGTACAACAGACTGTTAGTATCTATTTATAAACAGCACATATCAGTTATGAGACTGAAGGAAGCAGGAGCGATGGCCCATTAACTTTGGGTTTAATATCAAACTGATATGTGTGCGCATGGGTTTGTGTGTGTATGTGTGTGTGTGTGTGTGTGTGTGTGTGTGTGTGTGCATGTGTGCGTGTGTGCGTGCATGTTAGTTTGCAGTTTGTTTACCTCCTGGGCCTCCACTGGGGCAGTGCGTTGCTGTGCTCAACAAAGGGCCCTGAGGATTCCTCCTAGTCTGTTGCCACAGAGCCCTCTTTCCAAGCACATCGCTTCCTCTTATTTATATTCCACAACCTTGGTGCCCTGCCCTATTTCTGATTAGCCTGTCATACAGAGTACATCATTTCATTCTTGCAACCAAGCCATTTTGTTATTCTGTGTACAGTATTCAGTCTTGTCGCCATGCTATCTTTATATGAAATGATATTATATGATATTATTATGATATGATATGGTGATTAGGAGACAGCTCAGCCCGTACATGAAAGGTGCTAGACCAAGAGTCACGCCCTCGTTCAGTATGAGACACCCAAGAAAATACCTTCTGTTTCTGTGTGACTGATTTTAAATACACATGGTTAACCTTTCAAACCATAGGCAACTACAAAATAAACAAGAAGCGAGAATAAGAACCATCTTTGTTATCCAGCTTGATGCATTGGCCTCATTGGTAAGGTCATGTATCAAATGGTCATTTTATTACATTTGCAACATAAAATAAGGTTTGAGTAAACCATTACTTGCATGTGTTGCTGGCGGATATTTGGTTAGGTAGTAGATCTGTGGGCACTAACAATCTAAATTGGAAAGATGTTTTACGTATTTAAGATGTCAAAACCATTAGAGGGACATATGTTAACCTTATTTACATTGAATGCAAAACATACAAAACCAGTTTAGACTGTCAGTAGTCTTTAGATCCACACCTGACACATCATTCATTGGGGGCAGCCCCTTGTTCTACAACCGATCTGGGCTGAAGCCAAACTATTGGTTTACCATCCCAAATGTCCTTAAATAAGAAACCTCCAAATAGCATTGCACACACACAAACGCACACACAAGCTTCTTATAAAACGTATACTTAACAAATGGAAAAACCTTTATTCATTGGCAGGCTATTTTAGGGCATTGAAAGCCAACACAATGCATGAAGACATGGCATGTACGAACATATGCACATTGTGTGATTTTTTTGTTTGTGTGTGTGTGTGTGTGCGTGTATGTGTGTGTGTGTGTGTGAGTGTCTGTGTCTGTGTTTGTGCGTGTGTGTGCGTGTGTGTGTGTGTGCGTGTGTGTGCGTGTGTGTGCGTGTGTGTGTGTGTGTGTGTGTGTGTGTGTGTGTGTGTGTGTGTGTCTGTTTGTGCAAACGGATATGGTCCGGATGTCATAAGTGGGTTAATGTTCTTACTCTGTTAAAGTGATATCATAGCATGCAACCGACTGCATCATTTGGTCTGAGTCTCATTTGCTACAATGCTTCCTTTAACCTACAACACAACATCATTCTTGAAAGGATATTAAAGGTTGAAAGCTTTTAGCAGATGTAGATGGTTCCCGCAACATCACTAATGCTGCAGTGAAAGCCCACAAGTGGCCTGATATCTGTCTTTTTCTCCGTCCGCAAGCAGATCTCCAACGCCACATGTGAATTTAGATTAATAAGGTTTGGTCTATCCCATCCATTACTGTCTATTATCCTTTTTTAATCACACTCTATTTATAACCAATATTATTTTATTATATTAAGACCTAGGTGAATGTATCTTAAATCCCTCTTACTTTACTTGAAGTCTGAGTCTTTCCAAGCAAGGCTTTCGGTGAGGCCGTGCTTCAACAATACCAAGATTGGCCGGAAGAGGTGACCACAAGCATTGCAAAATGAAAAAAGAGGTTTGGCAATTGGATGCTCATGTCTTATGAATGTCCTCAATATGTAGCAAAACGAGGCCAAATATATACAGTAGGCTAATGTAGAATCCACTCTAGCTGTTTTGTAGATCCACTGGTTTTAGGGGTCATATCTTCTTCGGCAAAAGGCTGTTGACTTATCACCATCGCTCCTCATTAATTTGTTGCTACATTGTTTGATGGAGACAGAGATAGTGAAGCGATGGTGGAGGGAGCAACCAAAAACAGAATGCAATACTTGTTTCTTTGGCGTGACTGGTAGGAAGGATCACAGCGGGATTGATCATTGAATTGATCGGTCGTTTGCAATAACAGATAACACACCAACTGTGTTTTTAAGTTAAGGTGTTACTTTGTTTATTAAGGAATTCAGGAAGTAGTGGTAGACTCTCTGCGTGACTCATTCACAAAGTTGGACCCCTAAGCTCGTTTTTGTTAGGCGTTAAAAGTAAAGAGGAACTAACTGGGTCACTTTAGTGAGTCACAATGCGGGAGGTTGAGGGGCATTGTAAGAGGAACAACTCTTGAATGCCCTCTGACATCATCATCTCACAATAGCCTTAGTTAGCCTCACTTAGGCCTTAAAAAAGCTGTATTAGATAAGATAGCCCGTAAAATGCTATCTTATCTAATATGTGAATGATGACATGACATAAGTTTAACTATAACCTCCTAACTGTCAAACAATGATATAGTGATGACTCATGATTCCATACATTTCTTATCAAGAAAAATATAGATGACCTAAGACAATCTCAACACAATACAACAGCAGTAGTATAGTACTCAGATAATTCCCAATTTGCAATATATGCATCACCTTTTGACTTTTAATTCACAAGATTGGAATCATCAATTTGTTGAATATTTTGTGTGATTCATTAAATATTATTTTCTTATAAAATTGTCGTATTGTTTCATGTTATATTCTGTTAAAACATGCAGCCATCATATGCTCATAAGCAAAGAGTACTTATTCCTTCCAAAAATACAGTGTTCTAGAAATGTCAGAGAGATGGCTTGAGAGACACACAAACATACATGCCCATGCACACACACACACACACACACACACACACACACACACACACACACAAACACACTTATTTTCCTGTAAAAACTTATTTTCCTGAAAAGTAGTAAACCAAGAATAATTGCTCCTACCTCAAAATACTTTTTTTACGAATTAAATTTTTATGAAACACCTTCGTTAAAGCTCTCTGAAATACTCTTTAAATTGATTCAGAAAGATTGCTAATATACATGTAGCTTATGTATATCTATAATCATTATAGTACTTTATAGTATATTTTCAAAAGTTCAGGTAAAATGTGCTCTGCTAGTTTCAAACTGTGTTTTACAGCTTTGCATACAATTGAAATTGGTCAAATAAGTTAAAACGTGTTTGCATTATTCTAATTAGTATGTCCTGAGATGCACTTGAATGGGGTACAGTTTAATTCAAGAAGGGATAGGAAACCTCAGAAATTAGATTGGTTTACCTTCAGCCTTGTCAAAATCTGCAAAAATGTCATTGCTATAATAGAGAGTAAACGCTGAAGACACAAACTGTAAGCAAATCTATAACAGCTACACAAGATAATATTTTAGCGGAAACCAAACCTTCACATGGTTTGGCTTCCTACCCACATTCTCCCTCCTGTGACACGTCAGATCTTACTTCTCGCTTTCACTTCCAATGGCTTCAAACCAAATCCAGTAGAAACATTGTTACTCATGCCACAATGTTCATGATACGTAACCTTGGTAACGATCTGCATGACATTTCACCCATTGTCTTGTTTTGTGGCATGGAATAAGCAACTCCATGAAAATACATCATCTCCCTTAGGGTTTTTCACAACCTGGTGTCTTCAGATTCTTCATCAGCACCAAGATACAGTGATGGATAAATCCTTTTTTCATAGGTGGCACATGATCAACTATTCTATGCAAAGGCTTTGTGAGATAGCCTCATGCATACAAGCATCAGACGCTCTTCCACTTTGAGTGGATCATTGCTAGCAAAAAGCGGGGGTCATTGGTGATGGGCCTTTCATTGAAGATTCTGATTCCATACAATGAACAGAATGCTTCTCACATGATTCGCTCTCTTTCTCATTAATTTCCATTTCACTTATTTCCAGGGCACATGAATGGTGAAGAGGTCATTGGGTAAGATCATTTCAGAAATATTGGAACCCACCCGAAATGACCAATGTGGTGATATATATTGGCTTTGGATCAAAAGTGTGTTGACGTGATGCAGTGTGCGATGCTGTTGATGCTGTGATAGCACATAGACAAATCCACATGGAGGATGTCACAGTGTACTCCATGGAATTTGTTTAAGGAAATTTTATGGAGGGGGCATCGATTCCCACTAGTACAACAGTTCAGACCACCGGGCAGGATACAAAACCTGGATGTACGTTTCAAAAGTGCAGTCGGCTGCTCGTAGAAAATGTATTTGCAATTACAAAATTGTTTTAGAAATGATTTATATTGGGGGGGCAACTTGGTGTTTTTCAGAAGTTGGAGGAGACAAGTCTCCTTGAACCTCTCCAACCTCCCCGCCCTCCACGGCGCCCTGACCCCATGGACTTAATCACCCACATCGGTTTGGCTGTTATTGTATGAAATATTAATCTGTCTTAAAATACATAAATGACATGGTTAATTGAATATCTCA
>NC_136935.1:18269169-18379169 GCF_949987615.1 Pollachius pollachius
CTAATGTTCCATTAAGCTCTTTTCATATACATTGTAATTTCGTCCCTTTTCACACAGAGAGAGAGAGAGATACTTTTGTTTGCCAGACATTAGCCCACGTTGACTTTCTATACAGTGTAAATAGTTAATCCAATGTAAAGCTGTAAATAACTGCAAACAAGGAATAGGGAAACACGTAACGCAGATATGAGCAGGTGAGCGTGTTGGACGGGTTCGCAGTCCCAGTTTGGTTTCGAGGTACGAACAGGCTCCCACCTGTTTCCTTTGCAGAGAGAGAGAGAGCAGTGTAAAGACGGAGCGCCAGTGCCCCGCCCTGTTTTCTGTCTGCATAGCAAAGCTGCGTCACCGTTCAGGAGGAGCAACTGTTCAATCATAGCCAGGCTCACACACGAGAATCAGGGCTGGGCAACATAATGAACATTACATTTACCTCGCCACTTTCACATTTAGTATGATGTCCTAATTCACCAGATCGAGACAACCCAAAGGCTTTCCTCTGCGGTACTTACAAGACTAAAAGAAAACTAAGTGTGGCGGTCGAGTCAGAGTCCTACGTCGATATCGGGGTTTTCTTGAGACGCGTGAGATCCAGGAATATATCTGCTTGTTGCATCCAGGCTACCTGCTCACAAAAGACACAAAAGGTATGTTCTTAATGACTAAACCGTGTGTATTGCTGGCAACATCGAAGTACGCTAGATTTTTCTTCAAGTAGTAAAATCACTTTTATAAAAGTTTCAGATTTGTGGGTAGACATTCAATGGTTAATTTTTGTAAATTATTATTAGAATGAGCTGAGAAGGAAGTTCTTACTGGGAAACCGACCCTGTGTCCACCGAGATGTAACATCTCGGTGGACTGGCCTGTGTTCACCGAGATATAAATGAAGTTATGGTCTATGCTCACCGGGATATAACATGAAGTTATGGTCTGTGTTCACCGACTGGCTCCATGAAGTTATGGTCTGTGTTCACCGAGATGTATCCTGAAGTAATGGTCTGTGTCCAACGAGATATAACATGAAGTTATTGTCTGTGTTCAACGAGATAGAACAAAGTTATGGTTACGATAACTTCATGTTATATCTCGGTGAGCACATACGATAATGGTCTGTGTTCTCCGACATATAACATGAAGTTATGGTCTGTGTTACTGAAGTTATGGTCTGAACTATACAGCGATGCTGCATTCAAGAACACTCGGAACTCGGAATAAACTTTTTAAAAATGAATTGACATTTAATTGAATGAATGCAATTAGATATATAGTGTTATAGAATATTTCGCGGTCACTGCCTGGTTCTCTTGTTCTCAAATCCTGGTTATCAAAGCCTATCCACTGAGTAGGGCGGTTGTGGCTGTAGTCAGTGGGTCGGAGTGAGACGTCGGAGCAGACTGTTGTGATAAGGCCTTTTGGTGATAAAACCAAACTTTCTCCAGTGAGTACAACGAGGGCAGAGCCGGAGTTTAAACCGGTAACCTCAGGTGTGGAGAATGTGGAAAAAACATATTATTTAGGACATCTTCGAAATTATTTTTATTTTTATAGTGGTACAAAAGAAATGAGGCTGTTTGCCCATCATCATGTTGTTAGTACGACCTCCTGTGAGGTCCACTTGAAATAATGAAACGTACAGAAGTGGAAGTTCATGGGAAGACCTTGACTCCAAACGACCTCGGTGTTGGGTTGACAATATTGGAGCAGATTGTATCCTTTTGTATTGCAACTTTAATGTCAAGTTCTGCAGAAGTGTGTGTGAGTATCTGTGTTGGAATTGATGCATACTAGTGTAAATTTGATCAATGGAGTTTCTCCTGGAGATATTTTCATTGCTGTTTTTTGTTTGGTCTGTTTGTATGTGAATTTACAGCAAAGGTCAGTTTGTATGTGAAGCTCTGATATTGGTCAGGTTGTATGTGGAGAAACAACAATAGCACAAAACTGGAAAAGATCAAATGTTCTCCTATGTTTAGAATCAGGACTCTGTTTCAGTGCCGGAAACATTAGTGGTCTGTCGTATACAAAAATGGATTCAACTCCAAGAACCCATGTGTATTGAATTTGTATAAATATAACAAAACAACCACAGCATGAAAGAAAATTCAGATATTAATGGTTTGTACCACAGTTTGCATGGTAAATTGTGTTCACTGTTTGTTGTTACGCAGCCTCAGGATTCATTTAACTACCTAAAGCCAGCTAAGCTATTGTAAATAAAAAAAAATTAAAACAAGAAATTACACACAAATAGATGGATGATATGACCCCGATAGCTTTTTTTTGTGTCTTCTATATTTTTACATAAAATGGCCTCATGACTTAACATATGATGTAACAGCTGGTATATATAATATCTGATAATGTACTGATTTACTTTTATTGTTTTGGTATGGGAAAAAAAATCAGCACAACATGTCAGAAGTCTAATGGAGACAGACTGAATTGATGTTCACTTGTATATCCTGTTGTTCCATAAAAAAAGTTTCCAGTCAGATCAATACAGCTGATTGTAGAGTAAATCGCAGTGGTTTGTATTATAACTACACATAAGCTATTAAGGGTGTTGAGGCTAACTGCAATGGTGGCTTTAATAATGAATGATGATGAACTCTGTATTCAGGCTACTTTGCCGCTCACCCTCCAGTTATGCTTAGGGCCACAAAAACATGACATTAACATAATGTGCTAAAGGAACCAATTAACTGGATGGGGAGGAGCTACTAACCTCACACAGATCATGATGTAAATCTGTTGGTGTTTATGTGGATGTGCTTCAATAAATAATTTAGAGGTTCAACAACCAAAGGAGGATTTATAAAGAGATTATTAAATCAATCCCTCCGGCTAACGCAATCTTACACATTGCAACTTTAACAATACCAGGAAAAGAAAATCCATATTTCCTTATTTTTTGCACTGCGGGATGTGATTTATAAGGTGCTTTCCACAACAGGAAGGTGTGCAGTTGTATTGCCAAAGTTTAGTTTTAGCTACCAACTTTCTATTAAAGAGTGATTAACGTCTCCCCCTAATCCCCCTCAGCCATGAACAACTATTCGCTATACTATTTAACACTAGGATTAAAAAGTAAAACTCCAGTATAATCAAATATTCTAAATGGGATATTTTAGTGAAAGGATGTGGTACCTGACAAAGCACAACTCTTTAAAGCATCTTGGAGGTGTGGTCAAACGTATTGCAAGGGCATAATATTTACTTAGCTGCATAGTAATCTAATTACCGACTCTATTATTCCTCTCACCGAAACGTTGTCATAAAATGTATCTAGCAGTAATATTTGGATCAAAAGTAACCTATAACCAGTATAAAAACATTTGGAAGAGTTTGCACTTATCCTTATAAGTGCAAAGAATGAGACAAAATTCATAGTGTTAAGAAAGGGACATCGTTCACAAGGAGAACATGCAGCCAAACGTCTCCCCCCTTGCCAAGACTTGGAGCCATGGTTCCTGTTGTTTAGCTTACGCTAACAACTTGTCACTTGCCATTCTTTACTACCATGACAGTACTGCATATGTTTGGCTGTATCAACGATTTAATTGGTTTAGCATTGCACATTTTGTCACTGTTTTGATTGTCTTTGCCCAAATATATAATTACAACTAATCCTTGCTTACTTGTTTTATTTGAATCTTGTTAAAGCAGAATTGTTACCACGAGGGATACAACGATTAATTATAAGGTCCCATCATGGTATGGTGCTGGAAGTCTACTTCGGCGTTACAAGCAAATGTTTACTTGCACTGCAGGATGTGATTTATAGGGTGCTTTCCACAACAGGAAGGTGTGCAGTTGTATTGCCAAAGTTTTGTTTTAGCTACAAACTTTCTATTAAAGAGTGATTACCGTCTCCCCCTAATCCCCCTCAGCCATGAACAACTATTCGATATACTATTCAACACTAGGATTAAAAAGTAAAACTCCAGTATAATTAAATACTCTGGGTTATTTTGGTGAGAGTATGTGGTACAATCGGTACCACATCCTTGGTTACCAAACCATGACAGTTTAATAGTGTAGTTAATAGTGAAACCAGTTAATTGCTGCTTCCGTAGTTACTACAAGCATGTGTACACACGTGACACATGACATGACCAAAGTTAGATTTCCAGTCTGGTTGATTAAGCCATCATAACGATACACGTCATCGGCCTTGCTTTGTGTGTGTCTGTGTGTGTGTTTGTGTGTGTGTGTTTGTGTGTGTGTGTGTGTGTGTGTGTGTGTGTGTGGCTTATTCATTTTGAGACTTGCACGCTGGTCTGTGAATCTGCTGCCTAGTGCCTAAACACACATTATGCCTGTCTCTCCTCACAGTATTACTGTACTGCAGCAACAGACAGTAACATCCTGTTTCCGCCCCTTCATCTTGTAGACTAATAGTCTGCCTATTGGCGGTTTACCCATTTTCGAGCAGATGTCTCTTGTGTTTTGTCATGCTACGGAGGCCCTGTGTTCTCCATCAAATCGGTCGGCTAATTCCACTCTCACAATAACCTGAGCTGCCATTTCAAGCCTGCCATAACATGTCTTTGGGCTGAGCTGTGGCCTTTGTATCAAAAAGACTGGGCAGGGTCTGATTCGCTCCTGTAAGGCACTATTCTGGAGGCGAGAATCAGCCAACATTGCGTGTGTCTTGATTCATTGTTCATTTTAAATAACACACAATATGCAGCCCTAAATTCTAACCATATTTTGAAGGTTTAGTTCAGTTGGTTTTTAGGTAGTTAGTTTAGTTTAGTTTGTTTTTTATAGTTCCTCTTGTATCTATAAAACAAAACGTAATGCACACTCACTCAGTAAATTACACAATAGGGTATGATGTACTGTACTCAAGGATATGATGTACTGTACTCAATAGGACATCACTCAATAGGATGTTACAAAACCAATTACCAGTTACAATTCTGATGTATGTTCTCAATGTAGTACGATCACTTTTGAAACCATACATGTACTAGCTTTTATGAATCGGATGGATGATGATGATTCATAATCACTCAATGATGATGATTCATCAGCACTCACGTAACTTCCATCAAACAGACCACAATGCTTTTTGGAGAGGTATAGGCCAACATGCCAGTTAATGTCTTGCTTTTAGAAATAATGCCCTATTCAAGAGCCACAGGGAACAACACCCTTGAGTGATTCATTTCCACCATACTTACTACTCCTTAATACTCCATACTTCACTTTCATTATTCCTCAAACATAGTCAGGTTCCTCTGTTTTCTCACCTTCATGGAATCGGACTATAAACGCACATTCAAAAGTGTGTGTGTGTGTGTGTGTGTGTGTGTGTGTGTGTGAGAGAGATCTTGAGTAGTTTAAATTGACGTGTTCTTGTCCATAACCATTAATTCCATTCCATTATTGACATGGGGATGGTGGACCGGAATAGTCAGCCAGAGATCAGCACAAACATTTTTAAGACCCTGAGTTTCATTCCAAAAGAAAATGCCCATGTTCAAACCAACTGTCTCCTCCACACTTCCCAACCATCACCATTTTAAAACTAACATCAATGTTGATAATGGCCTGGGCGTGGTATTCGGTTAATGTCTTTGGCATATCTATCTGGAAATTTACCAGTGATGTCCATGTTTGATTACTGTATAACACTGTATATCAGTGATCTATGTTTCCAGTTTAGCAGTTGTTTTGGGTCAATGGTCATAGCTTTTACCCATTTGGGATATGTAAAGAGAATATTAAACTCTTAAATGGTTATTATGGGCATATGCTATTGCACACAGAGGCATGATTGTATATGTTCAATTATCTCAGTGGCTTTGTGTGAATTGTGGTGTGTACTTTAAATATTTGGTATCCAGGTACCAACTCACCTCACGTGCTTTCCTGTATCACACACCAGGCACTTTAGCCTCTATTTCCACAGTCCCTCAATCAGGCCATCTTTAAATGTACCATACCATTTTCCATCTGAACACTAAGAAGCATCCAAATTGTGTGTTTGAATTGACCGACTCTTCCCTTTTTCACTAAGGCTTTAATTGAAAGGTTATTACTGTCGATTATTATTCTGCATTATCGTGCTGTTCATTCGATTTTTAACAAGGGGGATTTTAATCCCCAGTGTGGTCCAAAAATGGTCTGATCAGTGAGGAAATCTCGCATGGTACTGTTGCCTTGGTTGGCAAATGCATGCAGTTCACATGATGGCACAGCTTCAAACTTATTTCCAAACACTTTTTGTCCATTATTTCACAACCTCTGCCTAAACTTGTGCAATATAAGTTAACGTGATCCCTTCCAAAGAAAGAGTTGACTCAACCTTGTTGTTTTAAACAATGCTTGCCATTATCATTTTTAACAAAAGTTTTTCAGACACGATATGAAATTCACCCCTCTTAACCTGTCTTTGTCCTGTAGGTCAACTATGGCTCCCTATCTATTTCTGTCCTTGGTGTATCTGGGTTCGTTTTGGGGTCAAGATTGACTTGCTGACTGATAATAGAGGCCTCATCAGAAGAAAAAGCATTTCAATTGTTGCCCTATCCTGTCCCCATGGGTTTTATTCACACTCTGAATTGTGCACTTCCGCAGACGCTCCAAAGCATTTTATCTTGCATTTTAGCAGAATGACAAGACACTGCAAGAGCAGTAGCCTGCTGGGTTAAGATCTGCCCCTGTAACACCTGCATCGCACGATACAAAATAAAATTCATATGTCTTCATATTTGGTATTCAGATTTGTTCTGGGTTCATTGAGCAAAGTGGAAAGGATACATGTCCGTGTTACAAGACACACAGAACAGATGAACTGCAGAGCTAGGCCCACTGCCCATGACTAATGAGCCACATAAGCTTGGTTTATACAGTCCTGTTGTATTATAAACACTTCTTGGCAGGGTAAATGAGTCAATCTATAGAAAGGGCTGTGCTTCCTTAATGTGGTGCTTGTCATTCACTAAATGATGTGCTCTGTTGCACAGTGGAGTCTTCCCCTTTGGTTTCTCACGTTATTGTTAAACAGAAGTGGAATTGTGTGTATGTGTGTGTGTGTCACTAAATGATGTGCTCTGTTGCACAGTGGAGGCTTCCCCTTTGGTTTCTCATGTTATTGTTAAACAGAAGTGGAATTGTGTGTGTGTGTGTGTGTGTGTGTGTGTGTGTGTGTGTGTGTGTGTGTGTGTGTGTGTGTGTGTGTGTGTGTGTGTGTGTGTGTGTGTGTGTGTGTGTGTGTGTGTGTGTTTAGGTAGAGGGTAAACATACAAGATTACCTATCTGTTTACCGGAGGTGTCACACAGTGTCCCCGGCACATTAATGATTAACCTCTCCCACTGATTTGAGGTAAACCCCCTCCCTGAACGATCAGTTCAGTTAATGTCCAGCAATATCACACGAGAGGGAGTGCTGTTGTACTGAATATCAGCACAGCTGTGATCCGGTAGGCCGAGTGCCAAAGATAATCACAGCCGTGTTGATATTCAGTACAACAGCACGATTGTGATATTGCTTTTATACAACAGTTTTACTTATTACTTATTATTACTTAGTTCTCTATTTATTAGTTAACTTTTAAGCAACAAAAGATTATGATTGGTTTGTTTATTTAATGATTTATTTGGCTCCGCCAACAAAACTAGATCCGCAACTGGACTCGATCTGAACTGTTTCCAAGCAACACATTAACACACTAGCTTGCTACTTTTCGTACCATGTTTAAGCAATATCAACTCAAATGTTATGTCTGGAAACATGTCCATCTTTGCGGTGCAAAGTTTGTTGCAATTAAAGCTACATAAAGACCGTTAATGACATTAACGGTTATTAGAACACCTGTAGAGCGGAGTGATGCATGTATAGGTAAATGTCCCAGTGCTGTTAAACTCTATATCAGCACTCATGGAATGCCTCGTCTAATCAAATTACTTGATCGGAACTAACTGTTGCATAATTTACAATAGGGGGACTTTATTCATTTTTGTCCTGCTCTATTACAAAAATCCTGTATCCAGAATGACATTTCATGCTCGCTTTCTCTGAGACAAATCACCTCTTTTCATGTCAGAGAGCGATGTGTTTTTTTACTGGTTTACAAGCAGTCCTAGGCAGTCCTCCTTCATTCTGATTCACAAACATCATATTTTTATGTCATTTAGCATACCTATGGCTAGTTTGAATCCCTGGTAGGAATTTCCATCAAATAGATAATTTAATGTTATTCAACAATCAATTTTTACATAACTAATGCAAATCAAACAAAATGTAATTTCGGATCAAATTGGTACAAAGGGATGTCCCTTGTTAAAATTCACTTGATAATTCAGAGCAGCTGGCATTTATTTAATGCTCACAAACATAAGTTGTAATGATGTTTGTGTTCCAGTGCTCATTAAAGATGCAGCAGTGCAGCAGTTGAGAAATGTATACAATTTTACAGAAAACAAATATACCATGAAATTGTCATGGCCAATATGGTCATTTATTAAAATTTTTAACTTTGCATGTAGAGCTCAGAGCAGTGAAATTAATAGCCTTTCAAATAGGGGTTGCCAGATTAGATGTATTTAGGGTTGTTGGGGAATAAAATGTGCTATAGGTATGATTTTTAAGAGCTGTAATTTGTGTGCTAAATTGTCTCTACATAATTTCCAACTGGGATAATTGTTAGGCTTTCTGTGCGATTATTCAGATAGTTTATGTAGAAAAATCGACATGCATCAATCAGCCAGTGGTGACTCCTTCAAAATCACGATTTTATTAATAAAGCTAATCCTTTTTTCCTATACAAAGGGATTATTTTTGTTAAAAAACAAATCCGTTATTTTCATAATTCTAAAAGCTAAACTATAATATCCAGTAGGATTTCTTGGTGGACATCAGTGGGTTTCAGAGCCACTCATGCTCTGAGTCCTACTAACCTTGTTCCTCATCCCGAGACGGAACGCTAGGAATGTTATGCTCCCAATGACGATATTTTGCTAAACCATGGAACTTTCAGTTCCATGGTTTAGAGAGAGGAGAAAACTAGATTTTAGATTGAGGGAAGTCTGCCTCTGTTCCATGATTTGGACATTGCTCTGTACATATTCTGCTTCTCATTGTTGTTATTCTTGTCCTGTACCTTTTCTGCTCGCTCCGGGGACTGTTCATCTGAGTACAGAACTCATAGGGACCGTAAATTGCGTTACAGTTGACAAGGATAACACTACAATTCTCGCTAGAACTCTAGCACTAAAGCAAGCCCTATCTATTTTATTAAAATGCCACAGCCTACAACCATTCCTGAGAGAAATGGTCTCAGTCAACTGGTTCACCTGTCTTTGAGACCATATGACCTTGGACCTCTCCTGGCTCTTTTTTCTCTGATCAGGACAGTTTTCTGGGATAGTGGAATCCAACTTTGCTGTCAGTCACAGCAGTAGTGTGAATGCAACTCTCAATCTTCTTCTAAAATCCCATTTGATTTTCAATCCTTATTTTTAAATACATTTCTTTGATGCTAAAATGTAGCCTATTATTAATATTTACTATTTACCATTACACTACACAGGCTTATGCATTGCCATGCCTTTATTAAACATTCTGCCCACTAGAGGTAATTCAACCAATAAACATTTCTTTCTTGCCAAATAAATAATAGGCAGAAAGGTCGGAGTAAAGCTAGTCTTCACTAGGCTGTAGGTTGAGTATTCCATCCGTCTTTTCACCAGCACCATTATTATAAAGAATATGCCACATATTTGCATCGCCAATGGTGTAAATAGTTTTTTACATGCGTGTAATCTTCATCATTCGGAAAACTGGTGTACATGCCTTATTTCGCATGCTGAAAATGTTTGCCTCTTGGACCCATAATGTCCGTCAGGATAGATTTTGCTGAATGGTGACAATGTTGGAAAACCTTCAAAAATGTTCTTCTTCAGGACCATAGCTTCAAACGGTTTTCATACAAATTATCTATGGACTTGTGTGATTAAAATTCCAGGGAGTGGTTTTGATTGTTTAAAAGATGACATTGTCCTTGTTTCCCTGAAACGATGACGGCTTAATGGTGCAATGTATGAAATACCTTTCTTGACTCAAAATAAATCTTCAAACCAAAAACTGCAGAACTTGCAGAACAAATTTCAGTAGGCTTGGGCTGGCTGAATACAGACACATGTCTTAAAGGTGGAGGTGGGAATCAGGGAGTGGAGGCTGCGGATGTTGTACTATACTTCGGTTCGTAAGATACCCTAGCCACTACACTATCATCACCCATATTCTTTCACCTTGGGCTTGTCCTGTGATTGTTGGGCACATGCAAATCCAGCATTGTACTGCTACTATCTGCAAACCGTGTTGCCGGCACCTGCCTGGTTTGGTGGTGGTTGTGGCCCATGGCTCCTGAATGCCTACAAAAGAGAGGCATTGACAAAAACAGAAAGCTAGATGAGAGGGCTGGATGGGGTTTGGCAGGGAGGTTTAGAGATTAAAATGTTATAATGTTTGGAAGAATATTAAATTGGAGACTCCCACATCTGTGCGAGTAACTGTAGTGTCTAAATATGATATTGCAAGAGCTAAATCAGATGGATCTCTTCAGGTGGATCAGTCTGACGAATGTCTTGGACTGAAATGTTAAAACTAAAAAGTGTTTCATTCTCAGTTGCCCAGTGTGGGGATTGTTTTCAATTAATACCTCAGATAGAAAAGGCTGAATATTTCATGTTTTAATATATAATACTTTGTAATTGGGGTTATTGTCTATCCGTTAACCTCAGTACTCATTTGCTCATGCCTCTTTCCCCTATGTCCTCTCTCCCTTTTCCCTCCCTCCTTCCCTCCCTCTAGGATCCATTCTGTCATTCACCAGCCCTGATGCCCTTCTTTGATTCTCATTGGCTGCTTTCCCCAATGGGGGTGGAGCTCAGCATGGGTTAAGAGAGGTGCAAACTGCACACCTCAACAAGACAAGCTCAGGAGACCCGGTCTCTCAATCAGAGGTAAGATCTCTCACACACATAAAAACGTACACGCACACGCACACACATCTAGCATACATAGACATAGAAGACCCTCTTTCAACACACATGCTCAACATTGCCCCATTATCCTAGTATATCGCACATAACACACATGGAGGTGCAATGGAGCTGTAGATGTGAATAAAGTAGGCCGTCACGGACACACTGGTATTTGATAAATCCTTTAACTTGTAGCTATTGCAGCAATAGCTACAAGTATAAAAACCCTGTTAGAGAGTCGCTACTTCCCCTGAAGTGACCTTCTATCAGGAACAAAACACTCTGATCAAATAGACATTGACACTATTTTTTTGTATCAAAGGTTTATATGACCAGGCTGACTTCCTCTGACATATTCGTTGTTTTCAGACGTCACTGCAATTGTCAAAACAACATATACTGACTGACTTAAACAGTGAAACCTTGGGGACAAAGCCACGTTTGACAAAGAACCAGTTACTGGAATTGCTATTGCTGATTAGCTTGTGTTGACTTAGTATTTTACTAGATAAACGCCCCTACCACTCAAGGTAGGTAGTGCTGCCATTCTATGGTAATTTCATTGGTAGCTTAAGGGCATTGTTGAAACTACCGTTGAATCCCTCTGTACATTCAGGAGCACTCATAACCTGTGATTTGATTCAGCAAATATTGCATACAATTTTTTGTTTTCTGTGTATGATACAATGCATTCACTGCTGAGGCCTGGTGCTATTACCAGATTAAAAGGCAGAAGTCAAGGACATTTGTGAGATATTGAGGCTTTGCCTCTGATCCTCTAATTCTACGGCAGGGACAATCCAGCGTGTATTGCAAGACAGGAAGAGTTGTGGATACTTGTTATAATCAACTTTATCACGCCTGTCAGGAGGCTATGTTGAGTAGAGATGTATAATGTCAATTAGCCTTGTGGATATTTGTACAGGAAAGGTTATTTTGCCATTAGATAAGCCCCAAAAGGAAAAGGAAAATGGCCCAAAAAAACACTCGTAGGGAGTATTAATGGCCTATGTCCTGTTTCCTATCATAAGGCTTCTTTCTTTTTAAAGTTTACTTTTGATGTTTTTCATTGCCCTTTCGGGACGTTTGGCTATACTGGCTATACATATGAACCCCACTTGATGCATGTCCTGGCTGCACCTCTAACAGAGCCCTTGTGCAGCGAAAGCTCTTGTAAAAAGCTCTTTGCATCCGTGAGTTGTACAATCTGACCAAAAGATAGAAGGTAATAGCGTGGCTTACAATTTGAGTTTCTTCCACAATGCCAGAGACACTCTTCCATGCACCTCAGTATGCCTATCCAGCCATGTTTTTTATCGTCAACCCCTTGCTAATTAGTAGTTTAAGAGCAGCGGGCTTGTTGACATGTGGTCCTGCTTCTTTCCCCTGGTTCTCCCACCACTCTCAACATCTCCCAGAATCCTCTGTGTTTGCATAGAGAAGAGTGGAAGGTTTAATTGTATGTTTACGTGCTCATCCCAACCGTGCAGAACGGTATGTTTAGAATGATGCTGTTGTAATAATCCAGTTAATCAGGATTTTAATCATGTTGGATCTGGATTGAGATCGAGTATGATTGTGATGAGAGAGGGCGTGGGAGAGCGTTATTAAATGAGCAGAAAGCGAGTGGCAGAGAGATGGAGTACACTGGGGGCTGTGTAGGCAGGATTGGGTGCGAGGCAACACAACGGTAACCTGATTCCTAAAGGGAGAAACAGGAAGAAGGGGGAGAAGAAAAGATGAGAGGATGTTTCAGTATCCACTCAACACTGAATCAACTGTTTTACAAAGACATACGTGGTCACAATAATGGAATACTGGATAGCACTACAGAATATGTATTGAATGACATGCTTTGCTTATTTTCATATATTCGTTAATCAATATTTTGTTTAAAATGTGTCAATATTTAACTCAATTGATATAGCAATGCTTGCTGTAGGCATGTATCAGGTTTAAATGGGACATTTTGGTTAAACTTTTTATGTCCTACAATATGTAGGAAATAATGTTGTGCTTAATGGCGATAGAAGTGTTTCTCTCTCATTTGTCTTCGGACAGGATGTGACCTGTTGGTTAATAATTATGTGGTGTGAGGTAGGGGGG
This sequence comes from Pollachius pollachius, assembly GCF_949987615.1. NCBI lineage: Eukaryota > Metazoa > Chordata > Actinopteri > Gadiformes > Gadidae > Pollachius > Pollachius pollachius. The sequence goes on from NC_136935.1 coordinate 18,282,274, forward strand.
AGGGGGAGAGTGCCATGGGTGGGGATAAGGGTCCTGGAGGGGGATATTTGGGTGTGTTTAGGAGGTTCATGGGTTAAGTTGATCACGGACAGGAAGTTCAAGACAAACCGTGGATTGATGTTTGGACAATGGAGTAAGGCCGAGTGGAGTGCGGTCACGAGAGAATGTGTATGCAGGGACACAAAGCACAATAGCCCCATGGCCTGTCCTAAGCTCTCATTCACAGTCCTCAGGCCATCATTATTAGAACCAGGGTTTTCTATTAGAGATAGAACGATATGTTTTTTTCAGGGCCGATACCGATACCGATTATTATTAGTCAAGGGGGCCGATAACCGATATTTGGAGCCAATATTAATTTACAGAAAAAGGGAAAAGATTGGCGTCAAAATTTTGAATAATACAAACTCCAACACTTAACTTCATTTATGAAGTTGTTTAATAAACACAACAGCTTATCAGATTTGCAACATTACACAATTTAAACAAATAAATGGCTCACTTAAATTTTCCTGAACTGAACTGAAATATTAATCTTTTACTTATCTTTCTTTTAAGTTCAAACAAAAACAAAAAATGCAGGGTGTTCTAATGAAGTTTACTGAAAATTTAAATAAATAAATAGTTCCCTAGTTAAACAGCCATTATTGGCCAACAGTTTTCTCTCAGACAGACGGTGCTTTGCTGTCAGCTTTGTTATGTATTTTAAGCACATAAGCTGCCCACACATAGCCACAAGGAAGCAGGATCAAACATATAAGCTGTAATTACTATACCTAGTCACAAGGGGAGCAGGACCAACATATAAGCTGCAATAACTACTCCAGCCACAGATGGCAGCACCTTTAGACAGGTGAGGAAGCCGGAGCCAATACGTCACACACACATCTTTCGATCTCATAGGTCCCATGGGCTCTACCGGAAGGGGTGTGACTTTGCCACTCTATAGCGTATGGCTGCGCTATGAACCAATAAGCAGAAGCCCTGGCTGTGGAGCAGCCTGGAGGGAGGGGTTATCCCCTCAAGTCTATTCTCCGAGAACCAACGAACCCGCTCAGTTGTTTGCCTCGTTTCCACCGAGCGGTGAGCTACTGTTCGGTTATATTGCCGTTTCCATAGCCCGCGGCCGGACTGGAGCCCGCGGCCGGGCAGGGCTGCCGGCGGCCAAGCTGCGGAGCCCGCGAGGAGGATTGACTTGATCTATAAATGAAGTCCCTCAATCTCAATTGGCCTAACACCATGACCAACATTCTGAAACAACCATTAACATCCACATTTGCCTCAAACAATGTTAGGCTTACAGCCCATGCAAATAGTTGTGAAATAATGTTCTTGTTGTTCTTTTAATTGTTTGTTACTCTGACCATTATGTTTGATATTATGGAAAGGATGTTAATGAATGATTCAGAGCATGACTCCTTTTAAATGGCATCACTTTTGGTCTTGTGTCTTCATTTTTCTTAAAACAATTGTAGCTGAAAACAAACCTAGCCAAATTACAACCAATAGCTTCAGTCATTGAGGGCAAATAGGCCCAATGCTGGGCCCAGATTTTTTTATTACAAATCAAGAGTAGGCCTGATTGGACTAATTGGCTTTGCATCCTTTCCTTTTGCCCTTGTAGTCCAAGACATGCTGCCCAACAGCTTTCAAAGTACAATGCTGCCACTGGTGGATTTGTATCCATTTGATTCACATTATTATCCCTCCTTGCTATTTTTTGTAGTTCCCCAAAACACCCTGAAACAACTTGAGTCTCACAAACACCAGCCGCCACTGATATATATATATATTAGTGCTGTCAGTTTAACGCGTTATTAACGGTTTATGCGTTAACGCAAACCAATTTTAACAGCGTTAATCAATTAAATTTATTGCGCGATTAACGCTCTTTTGGCTTGGCAAACGTTGTCGTTTTTTCACCTGCTGTCTAGCAACAACTAGTCACGTTAGAAAAACTACAACACCATACCGGATCTAGCTACACCGGAAACAAAACAACAGGCACGCCGCACAAACTTGTTGGGGCAAGCAAAGATACGGAGCGAGTGAAAAACTCCTTTCGAAGTGTGTGCGTGTTTCTGTGTCTCTGTTAGAGCCTGCACGAGAGTTTAATGTTATTAGCTGTTACGTCTTTCTGACCAATCGCAGTTCAAGGCCCACCTGGGCTGTACCACTTCAGGAGGGGCCGCTCAGTTACTCCCCTCTAGACAAAATCGACTTGGTTGCGACGTTGACAGTGTGAGTTTTGCGGCTGTTGTGAGTGAGAGGTTGCGGGCGCACAGCTCAGGCTGCCGGACGGCGCTGCAAGGAACTTTTATAAACGCAATATTGTTATCCCGCAGTAATCAGCCCGACAGCCCCGAAACGTTAACGGTCCACCGGGAATTCTCCCGACTCTCCCGATTACCACTCCGTGTGTGTGTGTGTGTGTGTGTGTGTGTGTGTGTGTGTGGGGGGGGGGGGGGGGGCGTTATTCGATAGCCTGGTAATGTGTATAGGCCTACATACGGTAGGAATATTAATACTGGTTTAAATAATAAATGTTATAGTATTTACCATCTTTGCTGGGCAAGAGTTTTGTTCGAAAGTTCAGTGATTGAAATAAATATAAGCCTGGGCTATTGAAGTTTTATGGTAGGGCTATCACTGTCATGCACCTACCTGATGTCAAGTGGACTGGGTTGAATTCACTGCGGGTCTCTCTTCTTATATCCATCTTACCAAATATATTTTATTACTGTCCTTCTCAACACTCTCTGATCTCACTAAAAGGCTAGCAGCACGAAATCAAGGGATATTTAGAATAGAAAAAAATGTGTGATCAATCGCGAGTTAACTATGACATTAATGCGATTAATCGCGATAAAATATTTTAATCGCCTGACAGCACTAATATATATATATCTCTTTTGGGTAGCAAAACAGACAACTATAGACAAAGAAAGGACATTGAAAAATGAATGGAATGGGAAATACACCAGATAGTGGATGGAACTAAACCTTAAATGAGAGGGTTGTTATCAGCCTGCACTTAAATCTGCCAAAGAGAAACCTGAGGCTACAAAAGAGACCTGGATTGTTCTCTGCTTTGTCTAGCTCCCTATTTTTCTGTTTTAATATCTCCCTGCCTCCGTTTTTCTCAATCTTTCTCCTTTATGTTGAGTTCTTACCTTTGTTTCATGGAACTAGAATGGTTTAGTATTGGGCTATCACAAAGTAACTTCGCTTTCTTCAGTCGTATCTCGCTAGTGTTGAACTATGATGCTACTCAAAACTGTTTAACTGTTATAGGGCTGGTTTCAGCCTTGTGGTGTCATCTTCCATAAACAACTGAGCTATGGCTAATTGGGACACATTATACTTAAAGGACAGTGAACATTGAGCTGGTTTGTCTAGGATGAAATAGAGTGGTTAACACCGAAATTTCGAATATTGGTCCTGTCTCCAGTATTTGGCTAATTCCGAATCGCCCCTGCCTGCTTCACAATGGCTGGCTATGGGCATTCACAAACACCCCTTAACCTTCGTTTTCATAAATGTGAAACTCATCGAGTGATAAGTGGTGTTGGTTGATGTTCCTCATCAAGTATCGTAGTGAAATACAGTTTCTGTCGTGTTTTATTTGGCATTTTGTAAATCTGCATTTTGTAAATGAAACAGAGATCGGGAACGGATAGGGGGGGTGGTTGTAGTCTTTTTGCTCGGTTCTAGCCCTACTGTTGATACGGAGAATCGCATTGATTCCACTTTTTTCAGACAGAAGTATTTGTATTTGGGTACCGAGTACTGATAGGAATACTTTAATAATACCATAACAGTTTGAAGAGCCAGTTAACCCACTGTTTCAGGAGGAATTTGAACACTATGAGATTTTAAAAGTAGTAAAGGTAGATGATGAAGTATTGCTTTTAGCTTGAATAATTAAACTCTCAGAAAAAGGATTCCCCAGCTTGTTTACCCTTGGCATGTAAGGGCACTTCATTATATACTATACATTGAACACATGTATTTGTGTAATAGTGTAGACATCAATTTAATAGTTGAAGGAATAATGGTTTTGTCCTGTTCCCCTCTCTTTCTTTCCGTCCCCCCCTATTGTGCTCTTTTTCTGAATCTCTCCCAGGGCGTGGCCATGGCACTGTTGTGGAGGAGGATGAAGGTTCTGGTGACGGTGGTAATGGTGAACCTCTTTATCTTCATTCTGATCTCCCGAAACAATGGCCAGGAAAAGGGGGATCCAAACAAGGTCCACCTACCAACAAAACCCTTCTGGTCCAAGGTAGTCCCGAACAAGGCTTACTGGAACCTCCAACAGCAGGTTCTGGACCTCCGGAACAACCCCATCCTGACCGCTAACTGTAGCACTGATGACCTTCCCCATTGGCTGAATGACACGGCCTTGACCTCTGACCTGTGTCATGCCGATTTCAAGGTCACCACGCAGGTGAAAGACTACAACTCCCTACCTGGCCGCTTCAAGGACTTCCTTGTATACATGCGTTGCCGCTCCTATCCCTTGCTGGTGGACCAACCTGACCTGTGCATGGACCCCCCATTCCTGCTTTTGGCCATCAAATCACTAGCGCCACATTTTGACCGCCGCCAGGCCATCCGTGAGTCCTGGGGGCGGTCGGGAGTCCTGGCCAATCGGACCGTGAAGACGGTCTTCCTGCTGGGTAACACATCGGAGGTGGACCATCATCCGGACCTTTCCGACATGCTGCGCTACGAGAGCTCCCGCCACCACGACATCGTCCAGTGGGACTACCGCGACTCTTTCTTCAACCTGACCGTTAAAGAGGTGCTGTTTCTGGGCTGGATAGAGACCCACTGCCCCGGAGCACAGTACATCTTCAAGGGTGATGACGATGTCTTTGTGAACACCTACAGCATCCTTCAGTTCCTCGGCGGCCTCTCCGCTCCTAAAGCCAAGGATCTGTTTGTGGGGGATGTGATCACCAACGCCGGGCCCCACCGGGACAAAAAGGTCAAGTATTTTATCCCAGAAAGCATGTATGTGGGGGTTTACCCGCCGTATGCCGGGGGCGGGGGGTACCTCTACTCGGGGGATCTGGCAGCCCGTCTGCACAACGTCTCGAAGCGCGTGGCACTCTATCCCATCGACGACGTGTACACAGGGATGTGCCTCCGCAAGCTGGGTCTGGCCCCGGAGAAGCACAAAGGCTTCAGGACTTTTGACATCGAGGAGAAGTATCGGGCCAACCCCTGTGCCTACAAGAGCCTGATGCTGGTTCACCCTCGAACCCCCCAGGAGATGATCCAGATCTGGGCCTGGTTGAGTGACCCTCATCTAAACTGCCAGTAGACCAGGCATTAGCCGTGTTTGTTCCACATAACGGGGTCAAAACTGCTTTGTGTTTGCTTTGTGTTGACGATTGCTCACAATTGCTGGACTTGCAAAAACAGACTGTGGCCACCGATGTAAACTTGCTGTTCTTTAAAGGTCCTGGGCCAATATTGTTTAATGATGAGGTCTTAAAGATGGGCAGTGTTGAGTCGTCATAGGATAACTGTCATGAACACTAGGGGGTCACCAGGTGATGAATACATTGTGCTCTTCAAAGTGAACGGGGAAGTGTATCGGTAGCAAAGGCTTCCTTCTGAAGAAATGGCCACCATAGTATTTTGACTTGATTAATGCTAAGTTACATTATTGTTCTTTGTGTGCACATATTTATATCACAACATTTACATGGCCTTTATGTTGCTTTAACATGTGTGCTCAATTGTCTCTGAATGCTGTATTATAGGAAGATCTAAGCTTTAAGCTATCTGGTCAACTAGGGCTCTCCTTCAAGCCTGCTTCTCTGACCCTCAGCCTTGGCCTGAAGTACTCCACAGCTACCGCATATATAATAATGTCAGGTGATCGAGTGGTTGCACAGTTATGAACGGTATGACATATATGCACTCCAACATTCTAAAGAGAAAAAATCGAAATGGGTCATATTATTACACTTTCTATAAAATGTGCAAAACTCAAATAAAATTGCTGTTTATTTGGTAATAATGAAAATCCACAGAAAGAGGCAAGTGATCATTGAAACAAGACAATTTCCTTTCTTTGAAGGTGAAATCACTCATTTGTGAAGTGAAAAAATACCCACCTACTGGTATATGACTCAAAAGTCAGCAACTTTTAACATGAATACTTTTGCAGTGAGTCAACAGCCCAAGACATGCTGGCTGTTTTTTCCAAGGCCACCCTCAGTAAAGTTTTTCCTGTAGAGTCAGGCCCTCCCGTCCACACTCCTCCCCCCCCCCCAGTACCTCCAGTAGGACTCACTTCTGGCCCTCCACACCCCTGCTGTAGTTAAGGAACTGTACAACAGTACGTCTTCAACATTTACACTTTTTACTTTTCTTAACCAAAATAAATATTTTTTACTAGATTTTTTAATTTCAATAAAATAAAGTTTGATTAAAGTACCATTATTATATATAAGTCAAAGGTATAGCATCACACCAAATTGCACTTTCTTCCAAATTAGAGATTTGTTCTGGTCTAAAAGTCCACAGCTCCCTTTCTTGGTTTCAGATTGTATGTTTTAGTGACTGAGTCGAGATTTTTGTTTGAGTAACAGGGAAGCCCTATCCAGCTGGTCTGGACATCGGGGGAAAAGCTAAAGAAATCCAAATGCTGTCAATGTGTCGTCAGGTTCCTGTAGGTCCCAGTGACTGTTGCTGTACATTATCAATGGTCGTATTGATTCTAGTGGTTGTTTTTTTTACTATCAATGCAAAGCTTTATTGCTGTATATATTATTAAAGGGCCTTATGGATGTTCCTTTTCTTTTGTTATTCTGCCTCTTCGCCACTCCTTTGGTTTTAAAATCCAACACCACCAAAAGATAGGGCCATTGGCATTGGTGTCAAGTTTTCCATATCTTCATTTGCCTCATTCTTTTTGTCTTTTAATTTGTTTGTGGGTTTTTTTTGGTTAATTTTTCTGCATTTTGGTTTAGTTTGTTAGTTGTATTTCCCCCCTCACTGACACATGTACATTTCAAACTTGACTAGGAATGAAAAGGTGTTAAGAAAAGACGAGCTGCATAGATCTCGGTTATGCTACCCCCTGCTGGTCAGGTTTGGGAACTGCAACAGTGAACAGGTTTACACCACCATAGCCTTATTCCATGTGGGATGCTGGTAACCAAGTGGTGAACTACCACTTGGTCTTTTAGCATGCTTTATTTTTAACACCTTGAAGCCTTCTTCATGCCTCTGGTGCCTTTGCCTTCAGACCAAGTGATCCATCGTCTTGTTCTTTCCCCGACAGGAGCAAAATACCAACTCAGGGTTATAGAATTGGTTTATTTGTATTTGGATGGTGTAGAAGGATGGAAAAAATCACCAAATTACTTTTAAATCATTAACACACACTTCATTAATTTATGTTAACGTTCTTAACCCCAATCATGTAGGCCAGACGAGAGTGCAACAAATACTAAATATTATAGTATAAAATGTGATAAAAGCTGAAAATAATTTGAGCAACTTAAACGTATGTTCTGTCTTTCTATATAGCTTGATGCTTCTTTACTTGGTAGAACCAACGTTTTCCCAGCAATCTCATCATTTGGTGGCAGCTTGAATTGTTTACGGGTTTTAAATGGCTGCTTTTGCGTTGCCATTTTAAGGGTCCTTTTGACACCACTGGTGATCCATGGCCTCTTTCTGAACACACACACACGTTCTAACACACACACGCAAACGCACACACGTTCTAATAGACGAGCACAGAAATTCCATAGCAGTTAGGGCACAGAAATGACAAGGAATGTTACAGCAAACCTACAGTATTTATTTATTTTATTTCTATCAAATGTTCTGCCAATATGTTGATTGGTACATGACCACCAGTGCAAGCTTTTGGTTGAGATCCCAAGTCTAAAGGCAAGAGTCAGTACATGCAGAGCGCCGTTCTTCATGTTCCCTTTGTGTTTACTTGATGAGTGTAGATTGCTATGTTGGGCCATAGTGTTTCCAGAAATGTTTCAAAATTTTCAAAGTTGTGGATATCCAATTGTTAATGTGTATAAAATTAAACTTGGGAAATTGGATGTGTGGGAATTATCCCGTTCCTCCCAGACAACCTTTTCATGAACCAATTTTGCCATGAATTCAGAGGCATTGACTCCTTGGAATGACCAATAGTTTAGTTCACACCTGTTCCTCTCTGTAACTGTATCACAACTCTGTATTTAAAGCCTGTTTAGTGTAATACTTCAACATCCACTGCACTAATGAGCGATGATTACCAAAGTGTGACTGTTTGTTAGCTATATGAATATTCGATGTCACGTGTTATTGCTTTTTATATGCTAGAATAACTTCTCAATAAAGTGTATTTTGCCTTTTTTGTAATACTTCCTTCTGATTATTTTTCATCCTATTGATTGAAGATAGGATGTTGACTTCTATGAACCATTAATCACAGTGCACTAGCATACAGTTCGAAGATAAGTCTTTGTCATTTGATGAACATAAATCAGACTGGATCAACCGCTTTAAGGCGAACCAAACCCAAACACCACTTCTAGAATGATTTGCACTTGATGACTCCTCACAGGTCAAGCATTCGCTATTGTATGCTGCACAACCGGTCTGTGGCTGAGATTGTTACCCGGCCACCAGCTTTGATATGAGAACTTTGACATGCCTGATTAGATAAAATTAGATAACAATTTATCAATCCCCCGTAGGTAAACTTATTGTGTAATAGCACAGCATCAGTGAAGGAAAAGGTATAATAAGTAAATGCTACAGTAAGGACAAACAGTATGAACAGTATAAATTATAAAGTGGCCCAGTGATCAGTATATATATATATATATATATATATATATATATATATATATATATATATATATACTGATCACTGGGCCACTATACATACATACATACATACACACACTAACATATTGTAGCAGGCTCGTGGGTGCGGGGTTTCCACTCTACCAAGTTAAATAATAAACCACACAACACAGAGCAGTTCAAAGTCAGGTTGATTTATTTACAGAGTAAATACAACTTCCAGGGGGGGAAAAGGGTCATCCACCTCTGTTAGGGTCCAATCTGTAATTCTTAATCAATCCACTTACTCTCCACCAATCTCTCCCTGTGTCTGCCTGTCAATGTGTGAGGTGGCCCATTACATTGTTTTTATGTTATCTGTCCATCTGTAAATCAGATAAAAAATATGAAAACATCACCCAGTTCTACCAACAGCATACCTGGCTCCTGTGTTAAAGGGGATAGAACTTAATGTTAATTTGACATGTGAATTAAAGAACAAATATGAAACAGAATATTTAATAAGATCAGATGAAAAATAAACGCCTGTACATGACGGTAGGCATGCCATTTCAATATTTTCTCTTTAAAATCTACACTCCGGCACTACATTTGGAAATCATTCCACAACAGGGACATTTTACAGCCTAAATGTAAAAAAACAGTTTTTCCCACTGCTGTTACTCCACCCATGTGGCATGCCCCAGGAGAAAACAAGTGCTTACAATGTGTGCAGAAGATGACTGACACTCTGGCCGCCTAAGGAGTATTCCATTGGTCCTCCAAGACAAACCTTCTCTGTCCAAATTCAAAATACAGTTATTTTGCTCCATGTGCAATTGCTGAAAAATAGTAGTTGTGTATTCTGCTATAAATGTCAATATTAGTTAACCTGCACATTTGCGGCGACTACTGGAGAGAGTGTGAATTGCGGCGCTGTTCTTACAGTCAGTATAATGTTCCATCAATACTAGAGGCTGGACCGCACTGCTAGGATCGCAGGTTTAGGACCGTCGTTTTTAGGTTATAGGGGGTTATGATTTAGGTATTACGTTAGGGATGAGGACGTTTTGGTGTTAGGTTAGAGAGTGTTACATTAAGGTATTACAGTAAGTTAGAGATGGTTATTTAAGGTTAGTGGGGGCTAAGTTTACGAGTTAGTTAGTTAGGTTATGAGATGGTGAGTTTAGGTGTTAGGTTAGAGATGGTCAGTTTAGGTATTTAGTTCAGGGTTCACAGAGAATCAAATGCTAACAACAATTGCTGGCAACAATTTTTTTTTTTTTTTTTAAAGAAATGCAAGCACCACCAGTTCTTGGTCCATTACACTTTGGGAGCCTGAACCCTGAACATGACATCAGCCTAATGAAGAAAGAAGGAAGACAACTTGATAAAGAGTAATGCAATAAATGACTCATGAATCATCCCAGACCAAGTGGCCAAAGCCGGCATCCCTCATCTCGCTCTCAGTTGTTCTTTTTTAGGTCAGGCTGGGACATTAGTTGCAAAACCTAGCCTTTTCTCAGCCAAATACCTAGTCATTCATGTAATTGTATGTTTTTCTCTGTCTCTCTCTCCATCCTTTCTTCTTCTTAATTGTACTGGAGTTCTGGTGCTGGGATATGTAGAAACGGACACTCGGGAATGCTGTGTTCTATTCCAAATAGGCATTAGAAGCAACGCTAATACTTTGAATGAGGTTGCATGTCTTGACTTAATGACTGTGATCAAAAACCTGATACCTTCTAAGTGAGTATAATCTATTATTTATACATAGCATTAGTAATTGTGCACTGAATGCAGCATTATATTATATCTTATTGTAAATGGACAATATATATTTATAGTAATCATTACACATTACATTATTATAAATATTATAATATAGCTTACATATTCTCCCTCTCTTTGTCTCTTTATTTTCCTCCTGCTGTTTATACATACATATATATATATATATATATATATATATATATATATATATATATAATATATAGGTAGCTGTACATTTTTTTTATAATTTATTCATCTATCATTTGGGTTAATATTTACATTGATGTGATTGTGATGTATATCATCACAGGGTGCCGCTGAATAGTGGTTGGGAAACCAAGAGATACAGAGACATAAAGACAGAGCTGAGCAGGACTGAGTGCCGTGTGATAGACCATGTGTCTGTGTACACAACGGGCATCAGGACATGATGGGCACAGTTTCATTCTGCATTTTCCTTTCACTCTACTCCTCCTCCTCTCGCCGTCTCCCTCCTCCCTCTCTCCTTTTCTCTCTTCCATCTCCTCTTTCATGGTTTTGCTGTTCTATAAATCAAGCCTTTTGTCGCCCCTCTTCCCAATTTGATTAAAGCAAAAATATAATCTAAAACTTGAAATCCTGTTCATGTCTGTTTTTTTTTTCTTTCAGTTTATTCTTTTCTTTCTGTGTCTGCAGTGGCGGAAACACATTATTTATTCACATGACCTAATGTTCCCTCTCATTGCTCATCTAGTCAGGTGCTAAATGGCCTTTCTCACTGTATTGAGCTCAGAAGATGCATGAAGACCTGTCAAAGGGCGGGGCCATCATTCAACATCAGTCTTTGAATGCTCTGGTATTTTCAAAAAATGAACAATACTCTTTTATTGTATTTTTATAGTGTCAATGAATAAAGATAGATTTGAAACCTTGCCCTTAAAATCACCAAATATGAGGCTGGGTAGAAAAGAAAACTAGTTTCTGTCCAATTTCCAATGACCTTGTTTAGATTTAGTTTACAATGGTATTACACTTGATAATATTTTTTTACATATCACCCAACCCTAACCTGACAATAGTGCAGTAACCACATCACATCCAAGGTGGTAAGTTTAGGTAATAGTTCAATTATTTGTATTTAGCCTTACAATAAATAAGTACATTCAATCACAAAGACACAGGAAGAAGAAGATACAATTCGTACATACAATTGATCAAATAAGCAAACTGGTTCAAGTGCTATATGTTTTTACTACAAGAAATGTTTTAGATTTTTTCATGGGAAAAGATGCACTCTGAACAGATGAGTTTTAAGTCTGTGATGGAAGATGCGTAGGGTTTCAACCTTGAGCCAGGATAGGAAACAATGAGGATTTGGTTGAGTGTCAGCGGGTCCCCTTGTAGTGAGACAGTAGCAGGCCGTTTGGCCATCGCAGAGCGTAGTGTAATGATTTGACCATGTGCTAGATGAAGGATGGGCCAATGGCAGCATGGGAGGCAGGTACCAGTGACTTGAAAGGGATTCAAGCAGCCACTAGTAGCCAGTGCACGATGCTGAGAAGCTGTGTAGAGTGGGTGAACTCGGGCAGGTTGAAGTCCAGCCGGGCTGCTGCACTCTGGATGAGCTGCAGAGGTTAAATGGTGCAGGCAGACAGACCAGCCAGTAGGGAGGGGCATTAGTCTGTGTGTCGTCTGCATGGCTGTGGTAAGAAAGGCCATGTGCGTGAATAAGAGAACCCAGTGACTTGGCATACAGAGAGAAGAAGATCCAGAAAAGAACATGAGACTTCAAGGTTCAGAAACAGATTTTTACAGATGCATCTGAGTAGCTGTCATGTTCTGCCAGTGAACGTTTTCTTCCAAAAGATGAACAAAAAAATACAGTCAAATATTCAGATATTCTTCTTGACTTTATGTAGATCTAACACCAAATGGTTAAAATGTACTCTAAACCGAGGATTTCCGTTTCATTTAGACTGAGGGGAGGTTAGAGGTTGTCAATCCCATGAAAGTAAAGACATCACTGTGACATTTCTCGTCAAGACTGTAGGTTTTTTTTTTTTTTTTTTCACACACACACACACACACACACACACACACACACACACACACACACACACACACACACACACACACACAAACACACACACACAACCCCACACACACCGCACACATACTCACTCTCACACACACACACACACGCACACACAAAAAGACAAAACAACTTACATGAGAGAAGACATTGTGTCATAACATGCACGCACACTCACACATATACAAGCTAAGACACACAAGCAAATAAATTGGGTTTCTGTCATAGTCTATCATCTCTAAAGACAACATACAGAGGAAGTGGGACAGAGACGGAATGAGCCCAAAATGACATCTCCGTCTGATTCTCTGTAAAGATGGACCACAATGCATTGGGATTAGTTTGTCGGCCAAGGACATAGAAAGATAACTCAACCAACAAAAACGCTGGACTCACTATCCTTTACCCTTCATTATATTGACATAAGGAGCGGTCTTCAATGTGAGGTTGTAATGTACTGCCTGGTTGAGAGAACAAACTATTTTAGTAAGTTATCTGGTTTCTGGAATGTTCCAAAGCTGCCATGGCGTGACAGTCCCTCCCTCTCCCCTGGACGGCGGCGGACCTGTCTGTTATTACACCTGCAAGCTATGAGCAGGAGGGAAAGGTGCTGACATGCACACACACACATAGATACACCAACGCACAATGGTTTGATAATTTAGCCTATGCTGTACATTCTCTGTTTTGTATTTAATTTAATCTATTGAGATATATAATTGTTAGTGATTGATCCATCGTTATTATTTCATGTATATCAATTCACGGTTCTTCATGTGTGTTTCTCTTGGTTTTAGCCTAGTTTGAGTTTTCTTTTTTTCTGTCAGAATTGAGGACAGGAATATGTTTGAAGGTAGGTAGGGTGGGTACTAATGAAGCGCTAGCTACTAGGTATATTCTTCTACGGCATAATTCAATTGGTGAATTTTGATCTTTCTCATCTTATTCCATTTCTATATTGCTAGAATTTGTTAACTTCAGTCCCGACCAGTGCAGACAAGAACCCAGGAAATGCAACCAAAAAAAAGAAAGCCTAATCCAAGGGAATAACAATGATAGAGGGACATGACAATATAATGAGACGACAAAGGAACAAAGCAAGTATGCTGGAATAAACTGGGATAGACTAATGGGGGAGGCAGAAGGTGCAGGTGGGAATATTGACAGGGAAGCTCAGTTTAGGGGACTGAAGGGATTGCAGATGGGCCTGGCGGGATCTGTGAAGTGAGGGAAAAGTCTAAGGACATCTGGTGGACAGGTGGCGAATAGAAAATGAAATAACAAAAATAACATAGTCAGACTATGTCAAATTCAGAGCTTATTTTAATGGATTTATCTTATAATTTCCATCTAGTCCCACTTTTGTCAATGCACAAATTTGAATGCACTGTAATATTCTGGTTGACTAAGAAATGTGTCAGAGACGACATGCATGATCCTATCAGAATGCTCTTTTAACGTGGTATTTCATTTGGTATATAACGTCTTGTTTTTGCAAAGTGGACATGGACAGGGACACTGGAGTCTTCATTTGGAGCAACATCAGAGGCGGTAGTTCATGGTTTCTCCCTCTTTAGAACCACTCCTGATCTAAATTCAAAGGCTAACAAGGATAAACAAAGGCGTATTGACTCCAGTATCCGCTTCCTTCAGCCAGAGCTGTGCTTCTTGAGCTTCTACTGATTAATGACTGCCAGTATTGAACCCTTAATGGCTTAATCATACAGCCAGCCACCCAGTCTCAAATGAACAAGCCATGGAAAAAGGCAGAAGGAAGTTTAAAGCTTGGTAAAGGAGCTCAGTGCGGATGATGTTCTCCCTCTCAAATCTCTTCCAGGACTCTTTATAGCCAAAGGACCCAGACCATTAGTCCGGGACTTGTTAAGCTTGCTCAGGTTGTGTTCATAGATATCGCAAGTCAATGGGATGGAGATCTTCTTTAAATATACATACGTTCCAAGGAAACAGCATTTGAGAATGACAAATAGTTATCTTAAGTAAAACTAGCTGAATTTAAAAAATACATCTTACCAGACCAGGGATCATACATTATTATACATATATAAGTACAAAATAAATAATACGTTGTGTCTTACCTCTACCTCTGAGTTAATAACACTTGAACAGTCTTTATAAAACATGAACCCAATGCATAGCCAATCCTTATGAGCAGTGATCTGGCCATATCTACTCAGTGGCCTGGTTCACCATGAGACTCAATCCTCCAAGGAATCATTATGTTAGGGTTCGCTGCCCTCATGTTGGATTTTACACATACACACAGCTATTGTACCCAGTCTGATTACTGGAAAGGGATAACCCCTAAAAGCTGGTGAAGAAGAGAACCGGTAAAGAAATGATTTTGGAGTCATTTTTGTCATGTGTCAGGGCCTGCCATTGTAACTTGCAGTTACGATGGCCTTGAATGGTTATGATTTGTATGGGACATTCATAAGAAAGATATTAGTCTAAATAAAAATAAATGTTTACATACATCCATCCATCCATGGGAAATATACCCATCACAAAATGGTTCTGTAACAGTGACCAATAGCAGGAGAGACCATAGGAAGCTGTCCATCAAATAAATCTACTACACGATTTCGCTCCCTGCGGCAGTGCCATGAATCAGCACGCCCCAGCTTACAATAAGAGATGCTTATCTAAAAGGGAGAAGCATGGAGCTCATGTTTCCTCGGGGAGTGACACAGGAAGACAGCTCAAAGAAAAAGGAAAACATGACAGCAATCAGCCAAGAAGGCTTAGGTCTGGATTTAAAGGGACATTGCACAATACACTTTGTTGATAATTGTCAATAAGCATTTTTTGGGCAGTTAAAACAACAGCGTCAAACATTATTCTTCTGCTTTTCATCCACAGATGATGCCTCATTGTGTAGTTAAATGTGCCTTTATGAGCATTTGGTCTCCGAAACATGAGGAAACAAAAGGAATATAACTTCTTGCAAATATATCACACAAAAATGTACCCATATTCGATTTTAAGGCCCTAACCCTAATCCTGACATTGAGTGTGGCAAATCAATTCCTTGCACACCTTTCCAGTTCTGGTAATGCGAACGGCCATTCATGCTATGTTGAGAGAAATGACTCAGCTCACATCTGAAGGGCTGAGCTTTGTCTGCAAGTCTTTTCAAGTAGTCTTTACATCCCTCTATGAGTCTCTTTGTCAATGTGCCCAACTTAGAGCTGGGCACATGATGATAAATAATATTAATGTTAGGAGTAGAATCAGCAGTAGTAGTAGTAATATTGTGGTAGTAATAGGTCTTCCCTATACGTATCGCGGATGGTTTGTCACATCAAAGCATCCCAACGTAACGGCAGGTGGGGGCACGACCTCTTTAGACTCTGAATGCATATTGTCGTAGACTAGAAGGCTTTACATGCTCTGTTAGTGTCGTAGACTAGAAGGCTCTACATGGTCTGCTATTGTCGTCCACTAGAAGGCTCTACATGGTGGTTTACTGTCGTTGACCCGAAGGCTCTACATGGTTTGTTAGTTTCGTCGACCAGGAGGCTCTACGTGGTTTGTTATTGTCGTTGACTAGAAGGCTCTACATGCTCGGTTATTGTCGTAGACTAGAAGGCTCTATATGCCCTGTAAGTGTTGTCGAGTAGAAGGCTCTGCATGGTTTGTTAGTGTCGTCGACTAGAAGGCTCTACATGGTCTGTCAGTGTCGTCCACTGGAAGGCCCTACATGCTCTTTTGATGAATCAGCTCTGAATATCGCTACTGTATGAAACAAAACAAACTTACAACCAATTTACAAATCTAATTAAGAATGCGATAGTACTTGTCGGTAAACATTTACAGCCATGGGAGTGCATTAGTGATGGGTCGTTCGCGACCAGTTCGAATGAACAAATCTTTAACAAGAACGAACCAAACCGATTCTTCACTCTCGTTCGTTCTCAGACTCGATTCCTCCCAGACCCACTAGTCGCTGACTCGCTGTTCGTTCACTTACTGTGTGTGGTGAAAGGGGAAGAGGCTTAGTTAGCGAGCGTACGATAATACGATTCAATATCAGTGAAATGGCGAATGCATGTCTTTGTACTTTCTGTGTCATGCCAGATTAATCAAATATTTGAATGTCTCGTTCTTTCATGGTTCGTTCGCCAACCTGGACCCCCACCATCATTGCTAAATCAAGTCTTTTACCTTGCTGATATGTTAAACATCCAATAATCAACTACACCCCCTCCCGCTGCGTTTGGTTAAAGTTGTAATGTTGGTTGATGACGACTTCCACGATCGTTTGAGAATGAGGGAGGAGCTGAGTCTGACTGACTCAGCTGAGAACCGCGCATTCCATGATTCGATTCACGCTACCAGAAACTCGACTGAACGAACGAACGAACGATTCTGAACGACTCTTCTTGGTGAACTCACCGACGCGAACTGAATCAAGGAAAATAATCATTGAATCCATCACTTGAGTGCAGCCTTCCTTTAAGCATTGGGGAAAGGAGGGGAATTTAAGTTATAAGAAATGGAAACATAAACCCAAAAGCTTTAAATAGGATAATATTTCTGTGTGTGCTACTGCAGAATGTAGGCCTGTGTGCATATTAATCATTTATATTGAGGCAATATATATTTTGACGACTTTGCTTTTTTTGTGATTTCAATTAAGTACTTATTGGGTAATGGGTTACATAAAATAAATGAGTCTTTAGGAAAACACAAATCACATTTCTAGGGGAGGTGTCCATGAGGACGGTAGTCCAGCAGCTAGATTCGATTATCCATAATTGAGATTATACGGTAAAATTCCGTTTTTTTCTTCATGGGATTAAATGTCTTTGATGTATGTTCGATTTGGCGAATAGGACTACAATGACCGAGAGAGGCCTGGCCAATAAGAAAGCAATCCGCAAATGGAACAGCCAGCACACCAATTGGATTGCCCCAGGGGGGCGGGTCTTTGGTTTCCAGTCGGCTACGAGGCAGTAAACGATGGAGGTAGCGGTGTGTTCATCACACTAGTTGGCTGTTGGAATTTACGCCTACAGTCGGAATACTTAAACTTTAGTTTTCTATAGACGAGCTTGAATCCATGTCGCCTCACATTCGTGTTTAAATCTTCGGGCTGGCTTTAACCGGGCCGGTGTTTATACATGTGATATAAGTGGCGAGCGGTTAATTCCGCTTTTCCCATGTTATGATAGCTAGCCCCTTCTAGCTAACGTGCTAACGGTACTGCTCTGCTGCAGAGGAGGTGATAATTAGCTAGCAAGCGAGCTAGGGAGGCTTGTCTGCTGGGTTGTTTCCACCAGTCTGGTACTTTGTTCCTATTAACGCGAGCTGAAAAGGTTAGCTGTGGGACAATGTGTTTGGTACCAAAGTAATGTAAGTATCACGAAATGCGCAGTGCCTATACCATGACATGTGGACCCTCTGGAGTGCAGCCTGATCCCGGCTAGCGGAGCACGGCGTTACCCCATCCTCCGGCTCGGGCTAGTCCTTGGAACAAAAACATCTTGGGAATGTTCCGTCATTACTTATTCACGTTCTGGTCTCACTTTTACCATGCACTTTAAACATGTCTCATCCAATGGCATGTACAATACACTGCATGGCATGTATTGCAAATTGTGCTTCCTCTTTTTGTCACCATGATGGAATATAGCCCGGGACTGAAAGTCCAGTAACGTTAGTAGCTAGCAGACGGGCCACTGCGGCGCACAGACCCCCGCCGTGTGGGCACCACCATATATTGAAGTGTGGCTCGTTCTCCATACACTCAATGTTTACGATTTGCTTATATGTAGCGTTACTGTGTTTATCTGTAGTAATAACAGGCTGCACTTAGGTTGACATGTATCGTTCGAAAGATGGCATAGATCTTCATTGACCATGTTTTGCGATCCCGACTTTTTCAGGGAGATCGGCGTAACGGTGGATTCTATATGCAGAGGATTAACCATCTCGCCCCGTGGACCTACGGAAGGTTTTTCGCATTAAAATGATGTGTTCAGTTCGTCAAGAACTCCACCAACGCTACAGACTCGGTTGAAACACATCTGGAATGTTCAGACTGGTTAAACCAACCCCTGTGCTTGTGGTAGTTTTATTCATTGTGCTTAAGGGAAATGTGTCCATGAGGATTTAGAATGGCACACGTATAACATTATCATTAAAGTGAATTAGTGTAACAAGAAGAAAAAGCCAGTTCGACATAGGTAAACAAACGAGGACCTCAAGAAACATGGCTTCGGTTTGGAAGAGACTGCAGCGTGTGGGGAAGCATGCGTCCAAATTCCAGTTCGTGGCATCGTATCAGGAGCTCATGGTGGAATGTACTAAGAAATGGTGAGTTGGGAATACTTATTACACACCATCACTTTTTTTATTTTTCAACGAAAAACGCTGTCAAAACGTAAACGCCTGGCTCGGTTTCTTGTGCTGGAATGCTGAGCTGGTCGCTGTCTCTTGTTCCGGCGGGTCATAATTTCACACACTGACACACCGTGGTGTGCGGGCATGTCTGCTTGTTGGGAGGGGCCGATGGGATGGTGAAATAGCTGCTGTTTTTTCATCATCTTTATGGAATTTGTTCTTAAGTTAATGTGTTTATTTTAAGTATGTAGAAATGTCGAGTAGTAAAACTGAGATTCTTTACAAAAACGGATCCAACGTTGCACCTCCTTTTTAAGTTGTTGTATTTTATGGGCGTTCTTTCTGAATGCCTAATCATCAGGCCACCACATTTTTACTATGATCATGATGTATTCAGCTGCAGCAATGTTTGAAGACCACACCTTGTGGTCTTCAAACAATCCTTTTGAAGACAACACCTTCAGTGGAGTAGATCCAAATGAGTAGCTTACATTTGTAAAAAAAAAAAAATAAACAAGGGAGTGGAATGTGGAATGAAAACTTTGCCCCGAGACGTGCCCTTTTCAGAGGGTTGCCTGAGGCATGTTTAACACAGACCTACATGGCCTCAACCTGGGGCAGATATTGGGGAATGGAATGATAAAAATGTACAACACTTCCCTGAGCCAATGACTCGTTTGACCTAAGCTTATTGTACCTAGCATGATCTTTTCTAGCAGTCGGACCTCCTCTCCCTTGTTTGTTTCCCAGGGTTATGGGTAAAGACTGACAAAATACTAATAATATAAAGTCACTTATTAAATACGCATTGAAACTGACACTGGCCAGCCAGACATGTTATATAATGTAGGTTTACACCTCATGCAGAAAATGTGTTGGTTCCCCATTCAGTTAGGTATTTTGCGAGACCATATGTCATTGCAGTAACTGGAGATTTTGGGTTAGACAACATGGTCAAAACATTTATATCTGTCCTATGGCCTTTTTATTTGCATTTCTTTATTCAACATCCATTATAAGATGTGGGTGTGGTATATATTCCGCTTGGAGAGTAAATCTTGGCAGAATATCCACCACACTGGCGAGTAAATATAATGATATATGTGGCAATGATGGCGTGCGCCCATATATAATAATCGATTCTTCGATGCATCGCGATTCTCTCTAGAACGATTCCGTCTCGATGCAGATTAATTAATAATCGGAATTAAAAAAATAATATATCTTTTTTAATTTGTTCGCCTGCTGCAGCATTCTGTTCGCCAGAGGGATGATTTTAGTAATTTAATTTATCTTCAGTGTGTATTGGCCAATCTGATTTGTCTTGACACGATTGTGATTCAGCCTATGCATACCATGCATGCAAACTCACAGCCAGACACAATAACTTTTCTTTAATGACATAGAAAAGAAAGATTAAAAATAAAATAAAACTGAAACCTATTTTTTACATACTTCCATATTGTGTTGTAATGCAAGCTGCATTGATTATTGCATTGTTCGTAGAAAGTCAAATTTGTGACAAAAGCTTTCTCTCTAATAAAAAAGTTAATTCATCTGTTGATGTCTTTAATGATCATCACAAAAGTCGGAAGTGATTAGAGAACTCTGAGTAGCAAACTCAGATGTATACATATATTTTTGAAAATCACGCATGGAAATGTACATAAAAAAAATGTATGCATCGATAGTCGCTTTACAATCGAATCGTTGACCTCATAATCGGAATCGAATCGTGAGGTGCCAAGAGATTCCCACCCCTAGTAACTATTAGGGCACAAGGCGGTCGGCGAAGGAAGGCCGGCAACTGCCCGTCTTGAGCGCTCCTTCCGTTCACCATACTGGACATCAGCTGCTCGACAACAAAGCTATACTCACATTTCGCCAGTCGGCTGCTAGCTACCACAAAAAGATAGCTATAATGTGTAGGGAAGGGGATCGGGACCCGGTTCTCCAAACCCAGTTCTTCCAAATTTCTCAAAACCCGAAAATCCATAAGGTCCACTATGCGAGTGCCATTGCTAACAGTGAGGGCATGCAAGCTTATCAAAGAGAAAAAGCTCAACGTTAAACTCCAAACTCCCCATTTAACCCCAAAACTCGCAAAATCCTTTGCCCACATCCTGCCCAATGATGCATTGTGTATAAGGTAATTGGTGTTTGCTTAAGGAGCAAGTAATTTGACCTTGGACTTGAGATCTTGCAATTGTCTGCCAACTGTCGTCTGAGCAAATGGATGTTATGTTATATTAGCTTTATTTGTATTTAGATAAAATGTAGCTCTGTATTCAATCAGGCGCATATTTTGTTGCAGAATCAAGCACTGGATAAAGGCCCCTAAACTTTTTTTAGGACTGCACCGTGTGCATGGAAACTTAGGCTTCAGAAATAAGGTGCTCTATTGACTTTCACTAGCATAGGATATGTGATATCGTATGGAAATGGTTGTGTATTTCCATGTTTATATACCACCTACCTATGCCTGCTTCCTTTTTCTCTCCTTCCTTTGGCCCCTCCTTTACTTTTTGACATCTTCTTGGCCTACACCTTGTCTCATTTTCTTGGCTTTCGTTGGCTCTCACGTCCGCACACTACTTCTGGGTTGTCTAGATTGTTAAGGCGCATTAAATTACTTAGTTGATTTGCCAGCGAGCCCAGTCCCAGTACACGCACACAGCACAATCTCCTGCGTGCACTTAATTAAAGATACCCAGAGCTGGCTGGTTATGAGTGGGCCGGCAGAAATGTTGTGGATATTTAGATGGTCCACCGGCCCATTAATATGGTGACCGACGGGGTTTGTCCTGTGAAAGGGACAGGGAAGAGAGAAATGCATTGGCAGCTTTCGCTAATGTTCAGGTGTATAAGTAGGCCTATGTTATAACCTTTACATCATGTCCTGACAATCATGTTTCCTGGAACCTTAGACATTACAGGGATTACTTATTTGAAAAAGGGGTATCATAACTATCTGCGTTATTACCGCAGTATCTTTCCCTAGGGCTAGGGACGTTTGGAGGACTATACAGTCCTCTTATTGTCCATAGTCGTAAACTTAATTCATATAATTATCGCTGATGTGTATTGATCATTCATCTCCATAGTAGTCAGCGCTACAAGACGATGTTTGATTGCACTGTGAGACATGAATACAGGTGGCTTTCGATAACATGACAGTCTGAAGTTCAATTCTGGATACCGTTGTCCTCCGAAAGAGTGACCGCCTACATTTAGTTATTGAACAGGGAAACCAACTTATAAGCTAACGTCTCCACAACACGGATGCATTAAAGAATGCTCACCCACTCCGCTAACTGATATTTGCAAACTCCATAATTTAACTATCTAAATACAAAGGATATATTCATGAAAGGAGCAGGGTCCCGTTTCCCGAAAGCATTGTTAGCCTAAGTGGTTCGTGAAGTTCGTCGTACGAGCATCGTACAGTTTTCACACCGTTTCCCGAAAGCATCGTTGGTAACGAAGGTCGTGAAAATACTCGTAGCTAACGAGGGCTCCAGGGGTACTAAGAGCATCGTTACTATAG
Source organism: Pollachius pollachius (assembly GCF_949987615.1). Classification (NCBI taxonomy): domain Eukaryota; kingdom Metazoa; phylum Chordata; class Actinopteri; order Gadiformes; family Gadidae; genus Pollachius; species Pollachius pollachius. The sequence goes on from NC_136935.1 coordinate 18,304,851, forward strand.
CCACAGTGGAGTCGCCAGCTGGACATTCCTTGGTATTGGATGTGTTTTATTTAAACACATCCAAATCCAAGGAATGGCCAGCTGGCGCAATTTCGCAATACAACCAAAAACAGTGGTTACCGGCGATATATTACTCATAGACTACTGTTAGATTTAAACAGCAAAGACAGAGACATGTTAGAAGTCAACAACAACATAATTTATTGCAGCAATTTAAAATACCAAAAATACATGCGCAGCCGAAATGTACAGATCAAACGCCACGCCACAAGGGATATAATAAAATCCAAATGATTCCATTGCTGTTGTGTGGGAGGTCGCTTTCGAGCTGCACTTGCTGTCTCCCTCTGATTTTAATTCAACCATCGTGGTTAATATGTCCTCATATTGATCAATGACAGAAGACATAGGCTTACTAGATGAATCATGCTGAGACCAGCGGGTGTCTGAAATTTTCTGCAGGCGTTTTTTGTTGCCATTGTTTGCATTAAGCACTGTAGGCGCTTCGGTGAGGCTTTGATGAAGTTCACTATTTATTGGACCGTGTCTAGACAGAAACAAACATCCCTGACCATAGTTAATCGCGTTTGTAGTCTATACTCAGGCGTGAACTCATTATTGCATGCAGGTGTCTTCATTCATAAAAAAATGTAAACATTCGAGAGCATGCAAATTATTCAAATTAAAGATGTCTAGACTCCGTGCGCAGCCCCGCCTTCTCCAGTGAACCAAGAAAGCCCGTGCCGTGACGAACGGGGGATTTTACCCCCTCGGTTTTACACAGGAAACTTGAGATAAGACGGTGAAATCGCGGGCCTGCCGCCAAGCTGTGACCGAACCGGCTTGGCAGTGTAAAAAGGCCTATACATCATCCTGCCCAACAATATGGGCAGGATCTAGACCAAGCTCTCCTCGGGTTAGCAATAGCCGCCTGACAATGCCCAGCCTCTGCGTTTGAATGATAATGAATGAATGGAACGTTGCATTTTTAATGTTTACACCAAAGATTCTAGACTAGAGAGTGCGCGCTAATCAATGAAACCTTATGCGGAATCAGATGAAGTCAGCTCTCTTTGCTGCGCAAAGCATGTTTCAGAAACCAGCACATTAAGATAAATGTAGTTGTCACACAAGCTCTTTTAGATTTTTGTAATATGGAATTATTTCAGGGGGGAAAATGCAGTTAAAAAATGTACGCACCGTGCGTTCAGGATTAGGACTAATATAGCATATGTTGGCCTAGGCCTAATCAATTGTGTTGTAATATCTTTAGCATTCATATTATTGCAGAATATTCTTTTCTTAGGCTACTCTGCAGTTGGCCTTGATCAGGAGATATTTTAACCCTTTTTAACCCCGTTTTCCTGCGACATTCCTGCGCCTCCCCCTCTTACAGAGCCCATTTCAGCACTGTGTCAGTGGACAGTTACAAGCCGACGAACGTCGTTAGGGCAGTGCACGCGCGTTCATGTTAAGAGGAGTTTCGGGAAACGCTCCAAAGAAATTTACGAAGGTTCGCAAGATCCTTCGTGAGAATGATCGTACAAGTGTGGATCCATCGTTATCGGGAAACGGTGCCCAGTACTCTTCCTGGATGTATGAGGTTCAGGGTTGAACCAGTCAATTTCATTACCACGATTCTTATTGAAAAATGCAGCATATTCGCTTCGTAACTGATGTAAATAGTTAGCACGATTTTAATGTGAGACTCACCGCATTGATATTTGGTTACTCACCAGTTACCAAGAAGTGCAGCCTTATGATTCAAGTCTCTCACCGGGTGTTTTGTTTACCTTGCTCGGATAAGCTAGCGTCATAAGACAGTCTTGATCTCCAGCAAATTCTCTATCATTCTGGCCTCCATCCCGGTCAAAGTTTTGAAATAAAAAAATTCTAAGACCAATCAGCGCTCAGGTGGGAAAGAGCTTCAGTTCATGACGAATAAGGAGCAACCCAGTCTGCCCAAGTAAAAAAATAATGGCGGTGCCCAAGGAAGCAAACTAAGCTTTTATGTAACAGTTTTATCGGCAATAAAGTAAATAAATTTGTTAAAAGATTACCAGAAATTGCCACCCAAGTGGCGATTTCTAACCAGATTCGGCAGGAGTTCGGCAATTTAGTTCTAACCAGATTCGGCAAGAGAAAGAGAGCATGAGGGGCACACTGATTGGAGTTTTTGGAACAACTTAAGGCTGCGGCCAAATCTGGAAGCCCTGCCTAGGACAGACTGATCTTGATTGTGAAACACGTGTGTGTGTGTGTGTGTGTGTGTGTGTGTGTGTGTGTGTGTGTGTGTGTGTGTGTGTGTGTGTGTGTGTGTGTGTGTGTGTGTGTGTGTGTGTGTGTGTGTGTGTGTGTGTGTGTGGGGGGGGGGGGGTGAAGCTTTGGCAACCTGGATAATGTTTCCCGGAATGTATGTTGACTACTCAGTCAGAAGGATGCATCTGATAGTGCATGTAAGATGGAAGTCGTGTTTGTAGAGTCTGTAAAGTTATGTTTGGATGGTTGGCAGAGCGGACATTGACAGGGACATGAATAATGTTTACTTAACATCTGTCTGATGGCCGCTGTAAGAGCATTACTCAATCCACCCTATCTGTCTCTGTTTACTCTCTCCTTCAGTCTTTGTTTCTGCATTCTATTTAGGGCTGCATAATTAATCGAATTCAAACTGACATCGCAATCTAATAGAACACGATTTTGAAATCGCAAAAGCTGTGCAAAAAGAAATTAAGTGTTTTTTTATTTTGTTAACACAATCGAACCATTCAGAGGGTCAGAATCAGAAACACCGGGCCATGTGGGGTTAACATCTACGCAACGCTACCCTCCGCTCACATGACATGTGAGAGCAGTAGAAAAAGGAAACAAGTTGTTGAAAAAACTGACAAAATCCGGTCCACCAGGGTGTCACTTAGCCTGAATACCACCCGGCAGCAATCACTGACCGAAGTGATCCAGAGTATAGCTCCATAGGAACGAGATCCAAAACCGCAAAATGACTCTGGCGATAGTGGAGTTCATAGGGAAAGATATGATTTAAAACGGTGATGACCATGGTCGGGTTTACGGCTTTGGTAAAGACACTGGATAAACGGACCCTCTCACGGACCCCCTGCTCTTCTGCGGAGGCAGTTGGCGTTCTTATCGTGACGTCCGAGTGCCTGACGTAGTCTGACTTCTTGGCGCCTCAAGGGGCACCGACATGGTGGTTTGTGTGTACATGTGGAGCTCTGTCTGGGCAGCCGTTGAGTGCGGCGTCCTAGAGAAAGTTCAGCTTACCTTATGTAGATCGCTACAGCGTTTGTGTGGATGGTGAAGCTCCGTCTGAGCAGGGTTGTATTTAATACACATGTCCGAGGGTTGGATTCTCATTTCCCAAACAGTATAAGTATATCGCTACGGTGTGTGGCGCGTTTCATGAGTCACTCAGAACTATAACAGTCAAACACAACAACGTAACTAAAAGAGTATCACAAAGTTGATGTGGGCCGTAACCATAGCAATAACATGCTCCCCTCATTCCTAGAACTCTCAGCGCAAAACGCACCGCTGAAACAGTGGGTTGACTCAGGCTCTCGTTAAGTCTCGTTGCTTAAAAGTTGTATCGGGTGGCTGTATAGGACTAGTTTTATGAGAACATGAGCACAGTTTCGGCCGAGTCAGGGTACTGGTAAAGCGGTGCATCACCATTGCCAACCATCTCTTTTCGATAAATCATGGGATATAGTGTGGAAATCAGTCGTAAAATATATCGTTGTGGAGACTGGTTGAAATATTTTGCATACTAGCAGTGTGTTCTGAAAACAGAAACCCCAGATGTCTCTGTTATTTTAGGATGTGTGTAGACGGGATGTAATGTTCAAGTCATCAACTGCATCTCAAGCAATCCTTTGTGTGGCAAATGATGCCAATCTAAGCCACAGCACATTGGATATGGTGCTCATACCGTAGATCTTCCTGTTTAGTTATTATTTTCCCTGAACACCTTGGCAGAAGGCTAATGGTTCGTTCAAGATGCATCGTACAGCACCCGCACAGGTTGCTCTTGTGACGTAATTCCCTGGCTTGTTGCACTTATAGGTGTTCCATTTGTCTTTGAGGGCATTGCTACACGACGAGTCAGGGAAGGACAGTCATTGGCTAGTCATCGTTATTGTTAGCTGCATTAGCGTCTTTAGCAAACCAGCTCGAAAACAAACACAACTTTACATTGTTTTGCACGCACAGTAAGACCATGCAATTCATTAATTGGTCACCGGATTAAAGCAGCAATGTTATCAAGTGTGTACGAGCATTTAAAATCGACATTAAAATTACCAATGTGGCACAAATGCAAAGAAAATACAACTCATCATCGTTAATTTGTCGAGTCGTACGGCTGAACTCGGTGGACTCTCAGGAGCCCGAGTGGGACAGGTGAGATTACGACCAAAAGGGAGTGTGCCTCATTGAAATGTCGCAAGAAAGCTGGGAGATTTCCCACTTTGCAACTCGTGCGGGTGGTGTACGATGCATCTCAAATGCACAATAACACTGCCATCACGCTTCCTGTGGAGACAAGATCATACTGTTAAGAATGTCCATGTGACTGTGTGTCTGTGACACTGAGATGCATTTAATAAACTTCATCCTGCATTCAATGTTCTTGTAGATCTCATTAGCCTGTTGTATTCCTTACAATCTTGGTTTTATAGAATAACCCAGCGGTGAAATCCAACCAAAGGAAGAACACCGTGGTGAATTTATGATTTCTCTTGACAGGCAGCCAGATAAACTGGTGGTTGTGTGGACACGGCGGAGTCGAAGAAAATCTTCCAAGGTTTGTGACTCACTTTTCAAGCACATCACAGTTGACACTGAATATAGCTGGATGCATGTGGGACTCGCCTCCATTACACCATCTTTAGTCTGATAAATCATACTTTTGATTCTCAAGTCTACAGTAGACAACCTCAAATCTGGGAGAAAACGGGATGGTTTTCTTTCTTCGATTCATATCTGTTTAGACCAATCACATTGCTGGAGGCGGGGATCTGCAAGTCCCTAATTGGTGAACATAGACTCGGCCAGAAGTAATAAACTGTAGAGATAAGGGTCTGCAATGGTTTCTAATCAACCGACTATAGAAATACGCTTATTAAAATCCCCTGCTTCTTCCACTCTTCTAATTATTTTTCTTCCAAAACGTCTGCATTTACTGCCATTTACTGTAAACGTCCCATTTGCAACTCTAATGTGTAAATCATTGTTCATCACACCTGTGTCTCAAATCAATGACTTTTAATCCAAAGTTTACATCTTAAATCTGAGGGGAAGTGCTCTGAAGTGTGTGGAAAAAGTCCCATTCTTTTCTACCTTTCCACTGTCTTTTGACCAATCATGTTATTTGGGGGCAGGATACGGGCTAGACCGGGATCCAAGCATCCGTCTTGACTTGACATTATCATTATTAGTTTGTTATTCCTTTCTTCTGATGCCGGTCTACCTTATGTTTACGTTGTGTCTCTTCAGTCCCACAGTTGGCAGCCGGGCATCAAGAACCCCTACAGAGGAGTGGTTGTGTGGCCTGTACCAGAAAACATTGAAATCACTGTTACTCTGTTTAAGGTAGGTGTCTTTGATTTTTAAATTAACTCTCACTCCAAATCATGGAGCATGAAGATCTATCTATTGAATATCTAATATCCATTAAATAACAAAAACGTTCAAAGTACATAACTGCTTATGAAATGTGTGATTATTTTAACACACCACAACAGTAAACGTTATGCTGCTTTAAATCTCTGCTTCGATATTGGGACCTCCTGGCTGGTGGTCATTATTGTGAAATTTGTCGAACGTGGGGGAACTCGATTAAACGTTACGTGTACCAACCAGTTTTAGTCTTAACAACAATATGCAAAGACAAGACTTTGTATATTGTACGATTTGGAAAAATTACCCAAAGGATTTTCGATGATGTTTTGTAAACCTTGAAAAGTTTGCACCCCTAGCAGGAATAGTGCGGAGAGCTTTTTTTATTGTTGTTCTTTAATGCCTCTAATACGTGCTTCAATATAAAAATGCTGGACTAGAGGGGTTCTCCACCTGTTACATGGACGTGGATCCTGTGGCCAAACCCTCAAAGTTGTAGGTAGGCTTAATAGTAAAATCAGATGTTTTTCACTTCAGATAGCTCAGGTATCCTCCCGAGGTGGTCTGGTTCACATTGTGATTGGATAGAGGGATAGGCTCAACCCCACCGTGAACAGATCAGATGCTAACTACATATTAAAGACATGTCCTGAATTGACCCTCGGTTTACGTTGTACATTTCCATTACAGTTGTAATAAATGTACCGCAACGTCACGTAACAATGTAATGCATTACAAGTCTTAAAGTTTATTTCATACTTAAAAATTCATGATAGCCTATGACATTTAGGGACTGAAGTTTTATGGGAATGTAAAATTGACTTTAACCAGTCGTATCTGCTCTGCTGTCCTGAATCGAAGATGTTGCCCTAGGCTCTGATCACTACACGTCTGTTCCCTTCAGATGCTACAAATATACGTTTCAATCAAGACGCTTGGAAGATTCCACTACTTTTGTAATCCGCAGGTCTTTATATACAGTGGGGCAAAAACGTATTTAGTCAGCCTCCAATTGTGCAAGTTCTCCCACTTAAAAAGATGACAGAGGCCTGTAATTTTCATCATAGGTATACCTCAGCTATGAGAGACAAAATGAAAAAAAAAATCTAGAAAATCACATTGTCTGATTTTTAAAGAATTTATTTGCAAATTATGGTGGAAAATAAGTATTTGGTCAATAACAAAAGGTCATCTCAATACTTTGTTACATGCCCTTTGTTGGCAATGACAGAGGTCAAACGTTTTCTGTAAGTCTTTACAAGGTTTTCACACACTGCTGCTGGTATTTTGGCCCATTCCTCCATGCAGATCTCCTCTAGAGCAGTGATGTTTTTGGGCCACACGGACTTTCAACTGCCTCCAAAGATTTTCTATGGGGTTGAGATCTGGAAACTGGCTAGGCCACTCCAGGACCTTGAAATGCTTCTTACGAAGCCACTCCTTCGTTGCACGGGCGGTGTGTTTGGGGTCATGGTCATGCTGAAAGACCCAACCACGTTTCATCTTCAGTGCCCTTGCTGATGGAAGGAGGTTTTCACTCAAAATCTCACGATACATGGCCCCATTCATTCTTTCCGTCACACGGATCAGACGTCCTGGTCCCATGGCAGATAAACAGCCCCAAAGCATGATGTTTCCACCCCCATGCTTCACTGTAGGTATGGTGTTCTTTGGATGCAACTCAGCATTCTTTCTCCTCCAAACACGACGAGTTGAGTTTTTACCAAAAAGTTATATTTTGGTTTCATCTGACCATATGACATTCTCCCAATCCTGTTCTGGATCATCCAAATGCTCTCTAGCAAACTTCAAACGGGCCCGGACATGCACTGGCTTTAGCAGGGGGACACGTCTGGCACTGCAGGATTTGAGTCCCTGGCGGCGTAGTGTGTTAGTGATGGTAGCCTTTGATACTTTGGTCCCAGCTCTCTGGAGGTCATTCACTAGGTCCCCCCGTGTGGTTCTGGGATTTTTGTTCACCGTTCTTGTGATCATTTTGACCCCACAGGGTGAGATCTTGCGTGGAGCCCAGGGTCCAAAACTAACACTCGCCACTCGCCAATTACGAGTAGATTTTGTCTCTGGCTGGTAAATTTTTAAGACCACTCGCCACTCTGGCGAGTTATTATTTTTTTACCGGCGAAAATTTAATTTTTCGTTACTGGAGGAGAACGACGCTGGTATCTGCTAGTTTCCTGACAGAGTAATGTGTCTTTTCAGCAGAGACGATCTTTTGGCACGTAAGCGCGTGATGCCACCATTCAGCGTACCCATTGGTGTTGTTTGGCGCGCCCAGTAGAACTGCTAGTTTCCTGACAGAGTAACGTGTCTTTCCAGCAGAGTTCTCCAAGTACGTCTCGCTGCGGCCTGCGGGAAGGCGGGGCGTGACATCACGCCCCGCCCACATCACGGGCGAGTGCATTCTGGGATTGTTTGCGCCCGAATATATTAATAATATTTTAACGGTAAATTACGTAAATATATATATATATATATATATATATATATATATATATATATATATATATATATATATATATATATATATATATATATATATATATATATATATATATATATAACGGGTGGCATAAATCAAGCGATCTGATTGGTTCCTAACTGTTGTATATTGAGCGTATAGTTGTCTGAACTGAGTGAAGTGAGTTGTCGTTCTGAGTTATCAATATTATGGCTTCGTTCGCTCGTTATCAAATGGAAACCATCCATCGTAACGTTACAACTTACTCCCTGTGATAAAATAATGTATAGACTGTGTGCTAGACCGATCTAACGGGGTCATCCCTATGTTCCCCGCTTTGTATGTGACCGGTGTTTTTCGTAGGTGGAATCCGGAAGAATGAATATTAGGGTTACGGTTATGGTTTTACATGAATTAAAAAAAAAGAACTTTCACTTAAGTCATGTCTTTGAATACTTTGTCCACCACTGGTCAGATATTCATGTTTATATAGGGCTGTTGCAGTCTGGTTGAGCTAAAATCAGAAACAGTGATTCATATTTTAACATACATTGCTACTAGTATTAGTGCATATACTATTAAAATATTGATTGAGAATCGCATATTAGACCCAAATGACATGTTAAATAATACTGATAGTAATTCACAACACTTAAAAGCAATTTTTATTTGGTTGGCTGGTAAAATATCTGCCTGGCTGGTAAAAAATTTCACTTACCAGCCAGCCTGGCTGGTAAGTGAAAAAGTTAGTTTTGGACCCTGGTGGAGCCCCAGATCGAGGGAGATTATCAGTAGTCTTGTATGTATTCCATTTCCTTATAATTGCTCCCACAGTTGATTTCTTCACACCAAGCTGCTTACCTATTGCAGATTCAGACTTCCCAGCCTGGTGCAGGTCTACAATTGTGTTTCTGGTGTCCTTTGACAGCTCTTTGGTCTTGGTCATAGTGGAGTTTGGAGTGTGACTGTTTGAGGTTGTGGACAGGTGTATTTTATACTGATAAGGAGTTCAAACAGGTGCCATTAATACAGGTAACAAGTGGAGGACAGAGGAGCCTCTTAAAGAAGAAGTTACAGGTCTGTGACAGCCAGAAATCTTGCTGGTTTGTAGGTGACCAAATACTTATTTTCCACCATAATTTGCAAATAAATTCTTAAAAAATCAGACAATGTGATTTTCTGGATTTTTTTTTTCATTTTGTCTCTCATATCTGAGGTTTACCTATGATGAAAATTACAGGCCTCTCTCGTCTTTTTAAGTGGGAGAACTTGCACAATTGGTGGCTGACTAAGTACTTTTTTGCCCCACTGTATACTAGAGTTTTCAACCTCTAGTTGTGATTAAACCCATAGCAATCATGTGGAAACCCCAGTCGATAATGTAACAAATTTCTGAGTGCATAATATAATAAAATTTTGCCTATAATTTTACAACGTATAACATTCGTTCACCACAAAAGACTCGAAAAAAAAAAAGCAGTGCCAACATTTAAATATTTTTTAACCATTCAGCGAACAAAAGGCAACAGGCTGATTATCATTTAGGGGGCCACTCAATGACATGCAGAAGCGTCATCAACACGCCCACTGAAGTGGTGTGAGAAATACCGACTTTCTACTCCTCATTCACATATAAGGTAATTTACATTTCCTGCGGAGAAAATACTACCTCAGGGCTAGTATTATTCAGGAGATCTTCAGGGTACAAATGTCAGGCTATGTTCACACATGCGGCCCATCAGAAGAATATCAGGACTTACACGTGTGTCTGAAAGCAGTTAGTGTATGAGCATTTGATTACATTATAAAATTAGTCAATTTAAGGTAACGGGTAATTGTTCAATGGAAAGTGTAGCAAACTATGCATGCAAATCAATTATTAAATAGCTTTTACTGTTAATTCAGGGCTGAAAATTGCATAGACATTTTAAAATGCAAGGCAACTACTATTGGTTAGTTGAAAATAATAATCATCATTGAGATTAAACATCTTTTCCAGTGTCCTGGCCAAGACAGGCAGCAGTAGCCTACAGTCGCACATAGCATACACACAAAACATAAGAAAAATAAAACAACTAAAACAGTCCGCAGGGGGTGGGGGGGGATATCAATATCGCAAGAGATTTGAGGAGGATCAAGGTGGAGGGTATTATTAAAGGAGACATATTATGGTGTTTTCCCAACAAGTAAACATAGTATTTGAGTTTCAGAAAACATGTTTATGAAGCTGTTTGCTGGAAATAGCTTTTAGGAAAAGAAATCTCACGTACCCCTATTCCCCTTCTGTTTAAGTCCCTTCAGAATGCGCTGTTTCTAGTGTCTGTAGCTTTAATGCAAATGAGCTGCTGCCCATTGACCAATAAGCTGTCAGACTGAACCACAGCATGGAGAAGGGATTGTTAGGAGCTCTATATCTATATAATATAATATGATATAATGATAATATTATATATGGGTATTTATATAATATTATATCTAATATCACGGCCAAAAGCTATGTGCGCCTCGGATGATATTATGAATCATAAAGACTGCGTCTGACGTGTCTGGCTCTTCCACAACAAGTAAAGACTCGTAGTTGGGGATATCTCGGACATGGTTGAGAAGAATTGGGGGAAAAGAGCTTTGGCCCTGCAGGGCTTCAGAGTGCGGCCAAAATATTTAAGGGTGCGACTAATATTTTTTATGGGTCGCACTGGTGCACCTGACGCTGCCCGGGTGAAAAAATAAATTTCCTTCGCAATCACATCATCTCTCTGTGTTCTCCTGTAATCGAACTCACAGTCATTTACATTTATATTTAGGGCATTTAGCAGACGCTTTTATCCAAAGCGTTCATAAGAAGTGAAACAATATATCGCTGTCGGTACAGTAAAGATGTTCATAGAACCAAGTGCAAGTATTACAATCGCTAGGCTAACCCATTCCCTGTGTAAAGCAACGTTAGCAGCTACTGTAGATGCTACACAATTAAGTACCTTGAATAAGTGCAATGTGCAAGTGCCAGGACGTACAACATTCAATGGTGGCTGTGCATTGGTTTCTATGCAGAGTCGAGGTGAACTCTGAACAGGTGAGTTTTGAGTCTTTTGCTGGTGAGCGACTCTGCGATCCTGACATCGGTAGGGAGCTCGTTCCACCACTGAGGTCCCAAAACAGAGAAAAGTTGTGACTTCGCTGATCGACCTTTGCTTGCTCTTAGCGATGGCGGTACCAGACGTCCAGCTGAGGTAGTTGAGCGGAGGGATCGAGCTAGGGTGTGTGGCTTTACTAATGCTTGGAGGTAGGCAGGGGCAGTTCCATCGACTGCCTTGTATGCCAGTACCATCATCTTGAATCTGATGCGCGCTATTACAGGGAGCCAGTGGAGGTCTCGGAAGAGGGGGGTTACATGTGAGAACTTTGGTAGGTTGAACACGAGGCGCGCTGCCGCATTCTGGATGCGCTGCAAGGGTTTAATCGCAGAGGCAGGGAGTCCAGCCAGGAGCGAGTTGCAGTAGTCGAGGCGGGAGATGACCAGTGATTGGACTAGAAGCTGAGCTGCTTCCCTTGTGAGGAAGGGCCGGATCCTGCGGATGTTGTAAAGTGCAAATCTGCAGGATCGGGCCACCGCAGTGATGTTTGCGGTGCAGCATAACTGATTGTCCAACACTACACCAAGGTTTTTGGCAGTTGGAGAAGGAGATACAGTGATGTTCTCAACAGTGACCAGTAATTCCATGTGTGGGCAATCTTTCCCTGGTATTAGGAGGAGCTCAGTCTTGTTGAGGTTAAACCTCAGGTGATGGGCAGTTGTCCAGGTGCTGACTTTTGCCAGACATTCGGATATGCGTGTTGCAATCAGGGCTTTGTCAGATGAGGGAAAAGAGAGAAATAGCTGAGTGTCGTTAGCATAGCAGTGATAGGAAAAGCCGTGGGATGTAATTACAGAGCCCAGAGATCTGGTGTAGAGGGAGAACAGAAGAGGCCCCAGTACAGAGCCTTGAGGGACACCTGTATCAAGCGTGCAACGTTTGGACAAGGAGCCATTCCATGTTACCTGATAAGTGCGATTCATCAGGTAGGATGTGAACCAGGAAAGGGCAGATTCAGCTATGCCAAGTTCGGCGAGAGTGGGGAGGAGGATCTGGTGGTTCACAGTGTCAAATGCTGCAGACAGGTCGGAGAATGAGAACCGATGAGAGGGACGAGGCTCTGGCCGCACGGAGGGACTCGGAGTCACCGCGAGGAGAGCCGTCTCAGTGGAGTGTACTTTTTTGAAGCCTGACTGGTGAGGGTCAAGCAGGTTGTTAGATGAGAGATAGGAGGACAGTTGGTTAGCGACGGCACTTTCCAATGTTTTAGAGAGGAATGAAAGAAGAGATACCGGTCTGTAATTCTGGATGTCAGTGGTATCAAGGGTTGGTTTTTTGAGGAGAGGCTTTATTCTGGCAGTCTTGAAAGACGTTGGGAGTCTTGCCAGAAGTGAGGGAGGAGTTAATAAGTGCGGTGAGAAATGGCAGGATGTCGTTTGACACAGCCTGGAGGAGGGAGGAAGGGATAGTGTCAAGGGGGCAGGTGGTGGCATGGTTAGATGTTATAATTCTGTTGACCTCGTCTGAGGTCAACTCATGGTTAGGGATTAGAATCGAAACCCGGTTCTATCAAGGACCCAGTTCCACTTTTTTCCAAACCCGAAAATCATTAACGTTTGGGTTTATCGGTACCACTATCAAGTCCCATCATTCATTTATTATTATTTTTGTCCCGTAGGTCCTGTAACGTAATGTTGTGTCCCTTGAGTCGCGTCACTTTATTTAATTCAAATCAATCCATCACTGCAGCGTGTCCACCAATGCTTTTGAATGGAATTGTAAGCAAACAGCAGGTATTACAAGTAAAACAAGTGAAGTCTGGCAGTTAACTATGCTCACGAGGATGGCTGAACGGGCGAAAAGGGCGAAAACCATTTATTGTAAAGAGGGGCACACAACCTCAATGGCTAAGCACATTAACATTGTGCATCAAATAAAGACCAAATACAGTACCTTCGACTGTCTCTGAGTTGAAAAGACTCTGTCTCCTCCTTCTCCTGTCGCACCACAGACGGGCCTGTCTTAATCATCCACTCAAACTATGAGTGGTAATCGCACAAACAGACATTGTCGCTAGTCCCGTCAGTTAAAAATAGTAATCCAATTGTGTTGTAATCAGCAGCATGCAAGCTAGTTATCTTAAAAAGTAAATAAAGTATCATGATGCCTTCAAATGTAACATAAAGAAATGGTAAATTGAGTTTTTGGTGAGAAACATGAGTAATACTGTATTACTCATGTTTCTGTGTTACTAATACAATACAGTGTTACTAATCATTTTAGTTTATACTACTGATGTCAATATTTATTAAGAATTACATATTTAATTTAAAATGCAATTATTTATTTCCTATATATTTTCCTCATCACTAAAAACGCTTTGTTTTTCCACCAATTAATAGAAAAGTATCAATAGTGGTGTCGATAAAGACTCAGATCGTTAAGGAGTATCGAAAATGGAATATTAATGATCCCCATCCCTACTCATGGCAGGATCATATCGTGGTCTAAACCAATAAGAGAAAGAGCTCGGTCGGTTCTTTGCCTCTGATTGGCTCTGGTCCTGTTCACTGCTTGTGTTTTTTTAAAAAATTGCTAATGACCTAAGCGCCAGAGTAACTGAAACGGATAAAGAAGATAAATGCGACAAAAGAGGGGGAAAATGAAGCGAGGTAAAAACATAGAATGTTTTTTCATTCAAAAAAACTAAGCCTAATGTTCCAACCTGCCCTACTACTGAGAGTAGTTATTCAGAGAGTCTGAATTACCCGCGCAAGCCCTTTTATTTGGAAATGTTTTATTTTGCTTAATTTTTTAGTTTGAAATGTTCTATTTCAGCTCAGTGAAAAACTTGACACTTTGTTTTTGTATATAATTGTGCTTCAAATAAAGACAAGCATTTCTCTACACCTCATGCTGCGTTCCAGGGACACTTTTTAGCTCGTAAGTTACGAGCTGGAACTGGGAGTGAATCGGTCTGGTACGAGTTCACGGGTAGTGAGTTGCGGTTTTGTCTGCCGTTCCAGGGCATTTCCACGGGTAGAAGGTTGTGAAAAGACGGGTTACGGGTTACCTGGAACGCACCATTTTTCTTGTTCAAAAATCATTCACATTATATGAAAGTTATGGAGAGCGATAAAAAGGCGACGCAATGAAAAATTTGATGCACCTAAATTTTGTGCTGGTGCACCAAAAAAAAAAAAAACGTATTGCGCACCAGTGCAACCAACGCATAAAGTTAGTCTGGAGCCCTGCCCTGACTCTCTGAAGTCCATGAACCGCGAAATGGAGGAGAAATGGATTGTACTTGTACTGCCGCCGAGCTCCCCGCGCCGGCGCTGCCGCTGAAGCTTCGGCGGCACCGCTGGAGCTTTCCAGCTGCTGCGGCTGGTGTCCTCCGGGAGCTGAAAATTCTGACGGGGGTAGCTCGGTGGCAGTCCGGCAGCTCAGCTCCGGGAGTACAATCCCTTTCTCCTCCATGTCTCCTTTTCCTGCCTGCCGCCGAAGCTCCGGCAGGGGGAGAGAAAGGGATTGTACTCCCGGAGCTGAGCTGCCGCCGACTTCCCCCTGCCCGAGTTGCTCGTCCGCTGGTCCACAAAATCTTAGCTATGCTCTGATTGGAGGGAAGTGGGAGGTAATATTCAACTGTGCCCCCTTCCTACGTAGGAGGGGGCGCCGAAACTGACTCGCTCGTTTGGTAACTGTAGGCGGGGTACTTTCAGAAATGCATATCTCACTCAAAAAATCATGTACAGACTTTTTCAAAGTTTGTATGCGTGTGGGAGCACCAGAGACCCAAAACAACACCCCAAATCCCAGGAAAAGTGTTGTTTTCATAATATGTCCCCTTTTAAGTTTGAGCAACAAAGTGTAAAGACATTTCGGGAGGCTCAAGGAGGACAGTAACATTATATTTGAGCAACAAAGTGTAGTCTTGTGGTGGACTCTATAGACATAATTAACCATAATGTGTTATTGACATGTTTTCGTTCTCTGTTATAGGGACACTGTCTCTTTAAAATCACGTGACTTATGTGTTGATATGCCGGTCGGTGTGATGTTTCAATTTAACGGTTTTAATATGACAAAATTAACGACCCGCTGTTGTTTTTCGAGGTGAGAAATTGTCTCTTCCCTACTTTTAACGCAATTTCTACAGTCGACAGAACGTGTTACCAGGGAGAGTTTGACATCTTACCTGGGCGAGTGTGTCGCTGCAGTGTGTGAGTGTGTGTTCTTACCTGGGTGCGTGTGTCGATGGCGGAGCAGTTATGTTTAAAAACATAACGTCTTACCTGGGCGAGTGTCGCTGCGGTGTGTGCGTGTGTGTTCTTACCTGGGTGCGTGTGTCGATGGCGGAGCAGTTATGTTTAAAAACATAACGTCTTACCTGGGCGAATGTCGCTGCTGTGTGTATGCGTTAGTGGTGCAATGGTTCACGGGTTACCCATGATCCGTACGGATCAACCCTCATGGTTTGGGACGCAAGTGATCCGCAGATCGGCTGATAAAAAAAGAAAGAAAAAAAGTTGTGCGTTTATGTGATCAGCGCATGTTTATAAATACCGAAATACCATTATAAATACCGGACATTCCGGTATTTAGCACATTGAGCCCCCTTTCTGGTTTTTCTAGGATGAAATATAGTGGTTGACACACCGAAATGTTGACTATTGGTCCTGTCTCAGGTATTTGGCTCATTTCGATTCACCCCTCCTGCTTCAGAATGGCTGGCTTTGGGCATTCACAAACCTGAAAACAACCCTAAACGTTTGTTTTAAGAAATGTGCAACTCACCGAGTGGTTAGTGGTGTTCGTTGATGTTCCTAATCAAGTATCGTAGCGAAATACAGTTTCTGTCGTCTTTTATTTGGCGTTTCGTAAATCCCATTGAAACGTTAAACGGACCGGAACCGGAAATGGGCTGTTGGTGTTTGGTTGTAGTCTTTTCGCTCGGTTTTCCGTATCAGCAGTAGGGCTAGAACCGAGCGAAAAGACTACAACCAGCCCCCCTTTCTGTTTCCGGTCAACGAGCAATGAGTCTTCCAACAGAAATCAATGGATTTACAAAATGCCAAATAAAACACAACAGAAACTGTATTAGAAAAAGAAGGAATAATGCCTCAGATTGCACTTTATTTTGTTTAAATTATTTTTTACAAGTTTTTATTTTATGTGGACACAAGCAATTTTTTTTAAAATATTTACTATGCTTAAAGAAAGCAGGATTATTACCTAATTTTTTACTTTATTTTGTTTTTACACATTTGAAGATTTAAAAAGATTTTAAGTCACATTTGTCTCGTTATCTTTTTTGTTGTTGTTGATCCGAAAATGATCCGACCCGTGACTCAAAAACCGTGACACGATCCGAACCGTGAGTTTTGTGATCCGTTGCACCCCTAGTGCGCGTGTGTGTGTTCTAACCTGCGCGTGTGTCGATGGCGGCAAGGACGGATTAACATGACCACGGGCCCTGGACACAAACCAGCCATGGACCCCTACCAACACGCAAATACACGCACTAGCATAGTGGGGTTAGTCTTAACAGCAGAACATGGAATCTGTCAGGTTAATATCATGACTTTAAAAGCACCTAATGACTTCCTTTAACGAGTTAAAAAATTGAGTATTTGTTGTACCAGGGCAGTATCTTTAGTGTATTTTTCTTTCTTTCGTTTACGCTATGCAGACCCGCTTAGCACATGTTTCTCCATTTTCACTGTGAAATTGACCGTTGACCAAGCACTACGACATTGACGTCACGTTATTTATTTTTTAAATGTGATGTATTTATTTTGCAAATCAAAAACATTCAAGTCCTTTTATGACCAAAGTCTTTGCCATTAGAATTTCTTTTAATGGAACAAAAAAATAAATAAATATATATATATATATATATATATATATATATATATATATATATATATATATATATATATATATATATATATATATATATATATATATATATATATATATATATATCTCTATCTATCTATCTATCTCTCAAGGGCCCCCCCATTGGCCAGGGCCCTGGACATGTGCCCACTTTGCCCATGCGGTAATCCGTCATTGGATGGCGGAGCTGTCATGTTCAAGGGGGAGTGTCGCTGCGGTGTGTGCGCGTGCCTGTGTGTTCTTACCTGTGCGTTTGTCGATGGCGGAGTCATTATGTTTAAAAACATAATGTCTTACCTGGGCGAGTGTCGCTGCGGTGTGTGGGTGTGTGTTCCTACCTGCGCGTGTGTTGATGGCAGAGCCGTTATGTTTAAAAACATAATGTCTTAGCTCGGCGAGTGTGTCGCTGCCTTTGTCTTGACGTGTGTGTGTTTGTGTGTGTGTTTGTTTACATGTATGTTCGTGCGGTGTGTATGTGTGCGCTTCGGTGTATGTTTGCGTTTGCGCGTGCTGTTAGTGTATGAGCTGCAGGCTGCTTGGCACATGCGCACATGAGTAACTTGAATAACTGGTGCGAAAGGCCTGCTATTATAGTAGTACGATATATTATCTATTAATATATATACGAGTGGAGGAAACAAAAGATCACATATCTGGCCACAGAGTTGGAAGTGTCAGGTGAAAACGCACCATCTGTGAAATGTAATCAAGGCCTGAGATACAATGTGCTACAAAAAGACAATCTCATATGTATTGAATAACTTGAGGAATGTCTCAAGAGCTAACTCTATTTCATCAGAATATCAATGTCTTCAACAACATTCAAAAAAGCTGCATGACTTTCTGTGACATTGCTACTGGTCACGTTACACTTTAATTAAGAAATTCAGCACCTGTTGGAAAAAAGCTCATGTACAGTATCATGCAACAAGTGGAAGGGGTCTCTGCTGCTCACTTTTACACCTTGGATCACATCTGAAGGCTGGGAGTTGTCTGTTGTTATGGACAATTACTATATTCCTAGTAGTACTTGAACTTTTGTTATACAGTATTTAATTTTTCAAATGCTATGTTTAATTTCAAAGGGACAGCACACTATTACTTATCATCTCATGCAAGCAGTTGACTTGTTGCGGTCTGCTTGTGTTTTTCGGTTCTATTGGTTCCAGCTCAGTGATTAATTAAATGATTACTAAATAGAGTGTGCGCTCCCAATTAATGTTGATGGTGTTTTCGCCTCTTTTCCATTTCTTCAGTGTACAGTGCACCCATTGGGCTGGTTTCCTCACACACCATTCCTCTCCTTCCTTCCTGGTTAAAGATATTTTTATAAAGACCCACGACAGAAGGATACCTTGAATTAATTTAGCCAACAGACAGCTGCTAGTTTCCAGACCTGCATACTGACCCACAGGAAGTCACAACATGTTGTGTAGGACCAGGCAGAAGTCAAAGCCACCTCTTTGCCTAGCCTACTCTGGCAACAAGGCTCTTCTGTTATTCAAATCGCATCGTTACAATCAGGAATAATCTAGTTTACTCATCTATATATTTCCCTGATGGGGAATATATCCAGTTATCCTCCTTTTGTTATGGTTTTTGAGAATATATATTATCTGGAATATTAGAAGAATAAAGAGTGGTTGATAAACAAATAGCATCCAGGTATATCTGCCACCTCTTCCTTGATGCCACACCTTGGTCCTACCCCGCCCCTGCTTACAGCTCATGAGCAACTAATTGTGCATTATTCCTCGATGGGGAAACGAGTACCTTTCAACCTTCAGAAAAAGCCAATGAATCCTAACTGTATTTCCTCTGATTTTTACAGGACCCACATGCAGAGGAGTTTGAAGACAAAGAATGGACTTTTGTCATAGAAAATGTAAGTATGGCGTCATTGGCTTTTATGCATTATTATGCTGCCTATTAAACTGACACATTTAACTGCATATTCATCACAAAATCTTTGCGATAAATGTATAGCTGGCTCCCCCTGCAGGAATGTTGAGGTACTGCATGTGTTCAGCTGGGCCGTTTGGCAGTCCCAAGGCATACTGCTTCAGGTTCTGATTTACAAAGCCTTGTCTAGTGGGTGTTATCACACTGATTGTTGGCACAAGGCAAAGTGTCCGTTTACAAAACAAACAGAAGTTGTTTTAACAAGTGATGCAGTGGAGTGAGCTGATTAACACCTTGAAACAAACAATACTACACTGGCTTGGGGAAAACGGATTGGATGTTTTCAAATTGCAATTTTAAGGATGCATGTGAAAACTACATTTTCTGCAGTATATTTGTACACACACACTCACAAAAGACAGACCGGACCTTTATTCTCTTGGTTGTAGGCTGGCCTTTCCTTCAGCATGTTTATGTCTGCCATTCAATAAAGCTGTCAAGAACATTTTATAAGGGGATAAGGGTCGGAATCATGTATTATGAATGTCACATTTAAACTATATATGGTTGTATAATTGTATATATGTTTATTATATTTAGGCTAGTGACTTGCATTACATTTCAAGGCAAATGCATGCAAATAAGGGCATTTTGGGGTGTGGAATTTTGCTGAAGGATGCCTACGTTTAGGCTGCAGACATGATTATGATAATACTAATAATACATTGCATTGTTTTACTGCTTTTGAAGACATCCTTCTGGGTGTATCCCAGTAGTCCGACTGCTCTGCCCACACTAGCTACTGCAGTGGAGAGGTGACAAATGTTTAAATCCAACTGGGGGATGGAACCCAGTAACCTTAAGAGGTTAATGGGTCCAAAAGCCAAGCCTGTACACTGCTGGCCCCACCTATACACTCAGGTCCTCACTGGAATGTATTTCAGTTGCTTGTGTGAGATGGACTGACCTCTCAGAATGTGCGGTTTGGACTGCTTAACGCAGTATTCATCACTCAAGCCAGTTATATCAAGCACAAATGTAAAACCTATTCAAGAAAATCCAGTTGTAACTTCAGCATTTCAACATCTTCAACATTAAATGTTTTTCTCCAGGCATTCAAAATGGTGCTTAAAGCTAAAATAGAATCAACTTTTGGGCTGACTCGGAGCAGCAGCACTCATCAATGGCACATTTAGCCCGGGCGGCCAACCAAATCAAGCAGATGGAGGGCTTTCGTGCCTGATCGATTTGCTTGTTGCTAATCCTAGAGTTTCAGTCACTCAATCGATAACACAAAAGTCATTAGCATGTGAATCTGGTTTTGTATTATATCAAGAGCTAACACACCTCTCAGAAACGGAGCAATAGTAGAGGCTCGACATTTGCGGGAATCAAATGTTAAGCTGGTTTGGCCATAACCTTTGATAGCTGCTGCTGCCAACGTGCCCCAGAACAGGCACTGACAACCCTTCCTGGTGATATATCCATAAAGGACAAACACAATAACCCATTCATGTGTATTGTAAGCAGAGACGGCATGTAGCGGTGTAAAACATGAATAAATTGATGAGCAAAGGCAAGAACCATACTTTTATTGGATGATGTTCAAAGTGCATTTGAGTGGTAAATTATTGTTTCTCAGAAATCAATCCATCTTAAACTATCTTTTTGTGCACAAAATGATGAATTTTGAGTATTGCTTAAACGATACGTTTTGTGTGTGCATGCAAAAAGTTAACCCTACATGTGTATATATATATATATTTCTACTTGTATGACTCCATACAGAGTGAGAACCTTTTATATCTATATGTCTGAAATCTAATTAAGAAGCATTAAGAGCACTGATTTATTTTATTCAAGCCGATACCCATCAGCCATTTCTTTGTAATGTTTGATAATCTCATTCTGATCACCATCATTTCTTTTTACAGTGAAATTTTATTGTCCATTCATTCCACAAATTCCTTAATAACTGGGTCTATAAACCTAGTACTACCCCACGTACCCTATTAAAAAAAACTATCACTCTATTATTGGAGCTTATCAGTACCATTTGATAATATGATTCATTTGAGTTATAATTTTCCAGCCTTTCATTGGCATCCTAGGAACAAAACGTTACATAACCAGAACATGAACAGATTAATCAACTTATTGAATCACAAACTTGATCTGGCAATGGACATGGGGGATTGCAAATATTTTTGCCTCTTTAATTCTTTTGGCTCCTGTAATTTAGACCTATTACTGTGTGGCACATAAACTAGAACAGCTGCTGGGCTGGTGTGTTATTATTTGAAGCAGTCAATCTAGTTGGCGATAGCCTGGTTACATTATTAGTAGGAATATTCTTCTTATTATACACAACCCAGTAAAACAATGATTAGAAAGACGTTAAAATGGTGCAGCCTACGTTTTTTGAGAGTCAAGATAGAGGAACTATGTTAAATGCAGGACAAACATAAATTGTTGCAGTGACTGAGCATAATGTCAGCGCTTCTTGTAGAGGGATCGGTTCAATACTAGTTCTCAGCATTCCAGCTTCATTTTAAACGGGTGCCAATATCGGATGCTCAATCATCCCTTTGGATGTTCTGAGTCAAGCTTATGTCTATATCTCTTCATAAGGGCATCTGAGGAGAGAAAAACTCCCCAACACATATAGGGAATCAAATAGGGTCTGATTTTAGGGTTTGCCAGGAGTCACAGAGGGGCCTCATGACCATGAGGCAAACTTGAAAAGTAACAGGAAAAAGTGGCGAAATTATAACAAACTATTATAGCCAGAGTGATATCATACTTGGCCTCTCCCTTTGGGTCTTTGACAGACATTCTTCAAGGATCAACTGCTTAAGGATGTTCCAAGCATGG
The DNA here is from genome assembly GCF_949987615.1 of Pollachius pollachius. Classification (NCBI taxonomy): domain Eukaryota; kingdom Metazoa; phylum Chordata; class Actinopteri; order Gadiformes; family Gadidae; genus Pollachius; species Pollachius pollachius. The sequence goes on from NC_136935.1 coordinate 18,326,718, forward strand.
GAGAGAGAAAATACAACAGGGGAAATATAAGGCATTTGTGCAAAAGGGGCTATTTCTGTGTCTCTACATACCTGACTAATCACTGTGAGATCAAAGCCGAGCTGAGCTCCTGACAGCTGGAATGGAGAGAGGGAGCAAAAGAGGGGAGGAGAGGAAGAGGCAACTCTACACCTCCACAATCTGAGAATGAGAGGGATGGGGGTGAGCTATGAGCGCTGGCCGGACAAAGAGGGGCTAAGGCAAGGGGTGGAGAGATGTGAAAGGGAAAGGAGGGCCGTCTGTCCACCTGTCTTTCTGTCGGTCAGTTCTATGTTCTTGAGGAATGAGGCACATGGATGTAGTTCTTCGCCAATTCTCCTCACACACAGCAACAGACACACCAGACACATACAGTCATGCTGCTCAGGGGCTGGCCAGGTACAGGACCTTTCATATAGCTTTCGGATTTTTGTTTAACTGAAAGCTTGAATTCACACATGCAACGTGCACACAAACTCCCCTTGATAACAACCATGTTGAGACTGACATCTGCTTACAAGTATGTTGTTGGATTTCAGAGTAATTGAACAAATGGAATTATAATAAACTTATTATAATGGATGTTTATGATTTATGAAGATAATTTGTGTCAGTATAAAGTCAAAGGAAAGGTGTACAGTGGCTCCACTTTAGCAATTTAACTCCATAAAATGATCATTTCTGTAAAACCTTTCCCGTGTATGGGACACTGCAGCTGAATGCCCACTAGAGGGCAGCCTAGACTGTGTGTGTGTGTGTGTGTGTGTGTGTGTGTGTGTGTGTGTGTGTGTGTGTGTGTGTGTGTGTGTTCTGTGACACAGACTCAGCCCTCCTCCTGCTCTCAGGTATGTGAGCTAATATAGGAAGAGGCTGGGGATGAATGAAAGCCTGAATGAGGTGGTGCCCCCACCTAAGGAGGAGGTGGAGGAGAGGTGAGTCCTCCTGACCTCTCATCAGACGGAACAGGAGAAACCTAAAGGAGACGCCATTGTGCCTGCGCCATGCGGGACCAGGATGATGAAATTCCAGATCTGCGGCGGCACTCGCTGTGTCCCTGGCTCCTTAATCTGGAGGCCCGGCCCGCCACTAATCCCTTGCCGCTGAATTACCGGGCCCCGGACAGATTGTATTTTGTCATTGAAAACGACGGTGTCAAACACTGCCTCTGTCTCCGCTATTTGTTCCTGTGGCAGGGCGAATCGCATAATCACAAAGACTAAAGAGAGACGCGGAGAAAGGGAGAGATAGAGCAAGGGGAGAAATGGCCACGCTGTAGTATCTCTAAATTGCATGCTAGCCCTGCCTTTCACCCCCATTCAAATGGGTGCTGATTATCAAAACGGTGTGCAAATTGAGGGGTCAAAAGATGGGACGGTTATATTTGACTGGCTTGTGCTGACTGTGTGTGTGTGTAGTGTGTGTGTGTGTGTAATGGCTGGGGGGCAGGCTGTAATAAAGATGTATTTTATATATTTATTACACGGTTTGAGGTAAGGACATACACGTGGCCGTATGGCTATTAATTGGTTCTAATGGCGCTGAATGCACTGCAATACATACAGTTGGAAGGTTTCTTTATGATGTTTGGGGTTCCTTTAAATTGTGGACCCCTTCCAACACCATTAAGGCCATCTACCACACACACGCGCCTAGAACCACACATAGATAATCTCTTATTTTATAACTAGTTCCCCTGCTGGAACACATTACGTAGGCCAGTGACCTGTGAGCTCTAAATAGCCACCTCAGAGAAAAATACATTTATTACAGCCCTGGCTATTCATGCAAAGGTGACAAAAGCTGGTATGAAGTATGAAATCCTGAAAGTTCAGCCTGCACAGGGGCTGGCAAATCAGGATTATTTGAGCTTGTGTGCACGGGTGTGTACACCTTGGCCTCTGCTATTATAAACCGTAGTTTGAGGGAGCTCATTTACTTAATGTTAAAGTATACTTTGTGTGCATTTGTGTTTGTTAAACAGACTAATCTAAAACACTTGTCTGTCAGGATAATTTGGGTTTTGATGTGAGTAGATGTTTTTCTACATTATACAAAAAAATGTATATTGTTATTGTAAATTGAAATATCTAATTAATTACTATTCTATAGTAGTATATAGATACAGATGAAGTCGGATTGTGAATGTGTGTGTGTCTGTGTGGCGGGCTAACAACGGGATAACGCATGCATTCCAAATTAATTTAATCTAATGAATTGCCCAGAGAGGCAACAGATGCTGGTGATTTCCCCCCCCCACCCACACACACACACACACACACCCACACACACACACACCCACACACACACACACACACACACACACACACTATACAGTATATATCTGAGAAGGTGCACAGGCAGTGAGAAACAGGAGAAGCCTGGCATGGTAGGATACCCCTGTTGTGTTGGCCTTATGGCCCACCCTCCAGGCCATCACTATTTAAAAAGCACTTCATCTGAACATGGATGTTATCAATTTAGGTAATGCACGTTTAGTTAGGGATTTAGCGTTTATATCAACTGTTTTATTGTGTCAAACGAAGATACAAGCAGGGTTTCCCCTCTTTCCTCTACCTCTCCACTTGGTCCTTGGCATGGAGATAGTTTTATTGAACACTCTTGCTAATTTTCCCCTGATATATTAGTATTGCGTTAGTGTTTGTGTGGGTGGGTGTTGTGCTGGAGGCGCTCTGACCTTGTCTTTGATCTGTCCCGTACCAGACCCCTCGAGCCCATAGGGCTCCTTTTCCCACAAGACCCTGACAGATGTCGCTGCGCTTGCAGCAGCAGACACAGTATGGAGGATCCCAAACGGCACCAAAACACTGCGATTCTTTTCCTTCTGTCTTCACACAGTGCGACGCTTGACCCCAAAATAAACATCAAAACACAGAGTCACCTGGGCTTTATCCTAATCCCTGCTTGTGTGGCCTCATCACTGAACCTCAAGCTGAGAGGGTCTGTGTGTTGGTGGGGGGGGGGGGGGGGGTGTTTGTTTGTACTTCCTTGTTGAACTGTACTTTTGTTTGGGTGGACGTTTGGTCCGTGCCTGTGTGAGGCTGTGTTTAGATGTACACAGAGATAGCCATATTTCAGCATGCATGACTTGTCTAGGATTAAGATTTAGGATGTGACTTGTTGTAGGTGTAATCACTGTGTGGTGCGTGGGAAGTTGGCTTTGTCTGGCTTGTTTGTCGAGACATGCTCAGTACAACAGGGGATTGGTCAAGATCTCTTCCACGCATTCATTTATTGAAAGTTTTTTTATAAACACCCATTTATCCAGAGCAACTGAAGCCCCAGCTAATGCTGATACAAGCCACATAGAAATGGTATTAGGAGCATCTTTGATTTTGTGGTTGCAGATACCCCAATAAAACAATCTAGCTTTGAACTGTCTTGCTGCTAAGTATTAAGTAAGTATTGTCTTTTCTGCAAACTGGTTCGGAATGGTGTAGATTTTCACAATTGCAAAAACAAGCAATATTTAAAGTCTGCAAAATCCACACGGGCAGGATCAGCAGGTAGCTGCAGGGAAAATATAAACATAAAGGCTAATGAGCACAGTAGATGCAAAAGTCAAAGGACAATAGTCTCCAACAATGTGCTGGCACAATGTCCATAAGAAAGTAATTAGGGGTACACGATTCATGCAATTGGCAGCAGTAGTTCCACATTCAAGCCCTCACAAACCCAACCTGCGGCAGATTGCCATACTGTGTGTTTCTAGCACTGTTAGCGTTTCCATATCAACCGGCTTCTTTCCCCTGCCCCGACCTTCAACCCTGACTCCTGCGTGCCACACCCTATACCCTACCCGTCAGTGTCAAGGAAAGGTTGGCGAGGGAAAAGGTATGGGTGTGAGCAGATCGTCATTGGCCAACAAGGGATCAGTCGCTATCTCAATCGCTCAGGTACTTATTTTTCCTGGCGGCGTCTTAAGATGGCTGCCCGCGATGGAGACAATACCAGCCTACCAAATCCTCCTGTTTACACACAAGCCTGACCGTGTGTGTGTGTGTGCGTGTGTGTGTGTGTGTGTGTGTGTGTGTGTGTGTGTGTGTGTGTGTGTGTGTGTGAGAGAGGGAGACTGGTTTCTAGTTAAAGCCTACTTAGGTGCACCCTAACTGTTGTGACATCATCCTGACACAAACACCACATGAGCGCTCAGGGATGTTCTCCAGATCAACGGTGACACACTGCTATGCACAGAGGTGATTGTTCTGCTCAGTGACGCTGAATAGAGTTCTGGCGTCCTGCTCCAATGCCAATATACTAAGCCACTCTGTCTCTCTCTGTCTCTATCTTTCTCTTTCTCTGTCTCTGTCTGTCTGTTGGGTGTTTTTATTATAATGGTATTTTTTGTCTCATCTTCTAAAGTTAATTGCAGAGTAAAAAAAGAATGCATGAAAAAAATACACATGGGCTTCCCCCTATCTTTTTCTCCCTGGGTTTCAATCCAAAATAACACCTCAAAAAGCTCTAGTGCTACGAATGCTCATATTTCCATAGATGTACAGGTCGTAACAGAAAGGCGGCGAACACACATGGCCCTGGGTGCTGGCGTCACCCCCAGACAGGTCTTTGGACAGACTGGGGGAGAGAGAGGTGCTCTGTGTCCGTGTTACTGCGGAGAAGGACACGACTTTGTCAGCTTGATCCTTGGCTTTGTGGAGCAACAGAGAACGTCAATGCACGTCAACAGCAGGAATACACCATCTCTGTGAGCTTTGATCTGGAACTCGTGATACTGAGGAAAATATCATTCTGCCACCGCGTATAATGATAAGGAAATTGAGGTATATAGTGAATGTATCGATGCAACATATACTATACTGTACTGTAGTAATATATATGAGTTTTAACAGTAGTGATACTAAGTGAAGAACCGACACTTGATGTGATTGACAGCTTGTGTGAGTGTTTTCGTCTGTTTGGGAAGAAAATCATAAAAAAAAGTCCTTTTGTTGTTGTTGACAAAGCATTTCAAAGAACACACACACACTCTCCTTATCCAATCCCTAAGCCAATTCCCTTTTGGTGGAAGGTCTTCATTGTTTCTCTTATTCTAATCTCTCACTGTCTCCCCCCTCTCGCTTGCTCTCTCTCTGTGTCTTTTTCTCAAATCCATATGAGATTCCCTTTTAGTTGGCCACAATCAGAGTTACTGAGGCAAAGCATCAGCCTGCTAATGCTCTTTGTCTCCACAAATGTGTCACTGAGTGTGGGGCGAGAGCACACCTTTGTCATGGAGCGACCCTAGAGAGAGAGGGGGAGAGACACTCACTAGGGCTGATTGTTTCTTGTCGTGGGCCATCTTTAAACCCCTCCTCCCTCTCTCTTGGTCTCTCGTCCCCCTCCTCACCTCTCCTCCTCTTAAACAAATCAGCTTTGCTCTGGATTAAAGCCCTATCATGGCCCGTCAGATATCTGTTCAACAATAACCCTCAGACAACAGAGACTTTGGATTGTCTTGAACCCAGGAGCAGAGGTAGACCTCTGTTGAACCCGGGAGCAGAGGTGGTCCTCTGTTGAACCCGGGAGCAGAGGAAGACCTCTGTTGAACCCGGGAGCAGAGGTAGACCTCTGTTGAACCGGGGAGCAGAGGTAGACCTCTGTTGAACCGGGGAGCAGAGGTAGACCTCTGTTGAACCCGGGAGCAGAGGTGGTCCTCTGTTGAACCCGGGAGCAGAGGTAGACCTCTGTTGAACATGGGAGCAGAGGAGGACCTCTGTTGAACCCGGGAGCAGAGGTATACCTCTGTTGAACCCGGGAGCAGGGGAGGACCTCTGTTGAACCCGGGAGCAGAGGTAGTCCTCTGTTGAACCCGGGAGCAGAGGAAGACCTCTATGGCTGCCTTTTTGGTCTCCCTGGAGAGAAAAAATATACATACAGATTGTTGAATAGATAATAGATATGATCTACGGTCTAGCTGCTAAACTTGGGCATTTGTCTACGAGTTACTCTATCAAAGTCTGATTTAGATTTTTTGTATGCATGCAAATAACCATTTATGGCACACATTGGATTATGTGTTAGATTCATTTCACCCATTAAGCATGCTGTTGCTGTTCACCTTAAACACAGGTTTTGTCTGCAGTTGCAACCCATAGGACTATCCCGTGCATTATTTGTGCCGGCTGCTGCGCGGCGCAACATTGTATCTACTAGATACAATGTTGCGCCGCGCAGCAGCCGGCACAAATGGGTTAAGTGGGGTGTACACTGGACACACTGTTCGCGGACCGTGTGTTTAAAAAAGAAAAGAAAAAAAAGTGGGGTTTGAAAATCAAAACAATTATTTTCAATGAGAGCACTTACACAAGCTCTGTCCGATGGCACAGAGCTGTAAGTCCCAAGTGTACGACATCAATAACGTTCCATGGTCTGGAGAATGTTTCAATAATGGGACACCTCTGACTTTTAACAGTTACAAATCAATTGCTAAAATTTCAAAACAGTATTCAAAATATAACTATCGACACAGGTTTTCCATGATACGCCAAGAAATGATATGCTAGACACATTCAACTTTTCAGTAACATCTATTTAAGTTGATTTAAAACCAACAACATCATATATGATGGTAACTAATATCTAACCATTGTTGGTGATTGTTGGTGGTAATCAATGGTATAATGGTGGTATAATATATTTTTCATTTACCTGTTACGATGTACAATACTGTATTTCTGTGAGATGAAGTATGCGTGTGTTTCTAAAGCTACGACACTGCATTAAAAAAACGAAATTGTCGATTTTTTTATCTGGACAGTTACAATGCATCTCAGCACAATGTAATAGAAGGGGCTCTTGGGATGGCTGTACAGACAAGTGTGTGAATCATCAACAGTGATATATTCATAGGTAGTAATAAATAAAAAATAAATCAGCTTTATCAGTTATGTGTGGAGGCCGAACCTATGGTGCTATAGCTCCATTGTGTGTGAGGATTCAGAGAGAGATGTGAACACGATGGATGTCTCAATTTCCCATAACCGTGACCTTGAGGAAAGCGTAAAAGCACAGTGAAGTCTGCCCGCTCAATCTGCTGACTGCAGACCTTTAACATACAGCGGGCTGATGCTGTCCACATTCTGGCCAGCCGTGTGCGTTTGTGTGTGTGTGTGTGTGTGTGTGTGTGTGTGTGTGTGTGTGTGGTGCATGGGTGGCATTTAGCTGGGGGTTAACTCCTGGTTGTAAATTGAGTTTGTTATATTTCTCTCCGACTGCAGTATATAAATGGAAGCAGCCCCATGTCTAAAGACTAGGATGGTTTTTGTCCCCACCCAGCTTTCTCCTAACCTGATTAAGAGTTGCTCTGTGCAGAGTCAGGTCAATCAAACCTATTAGCAATATGCCTTAATATTGATACGGTTTGTAATACTTGAGATACTTTATGTTGAGAAACTGAATATTTGCTTGGACAGCACATTATCTAGAATTATTTCAAATTGATATTGCGGATACAATTATATCATTTTATTTTCATTATTTCAATCACTCATTAACAATTATCACCCAATCACCAAATAGGATTGTTATGTTGTGGTTTTTGCACCTTTTTTTACCTTTCGACATTTAAAATGTTGAAAAATGTTGTTATTGAACAGCACTCTGATCAATAGAAACATATTGATTACATTTGTTCCAATTAGAAACAAATTGACTGGTGACCTGTGTGTGTTAAATCACCATTAGTGGATTGGCATACGTGTGTGTGTGTGTTTTTGTGTGTGTCTGTGGGGGGAGGGATGTGGGGGCTTCAGTCTATACAAAGAAGAGTCAGGTTTCTTGTTTCATTCAGCCTAATTAATCCATCCTATACACGATCAAATGGATGGCCCCGCCTCTCTTGGCCTGTCCCATTGGCATTTTAGGGCAGGGGGATCTCCCCCCTGGTGCTGACCCCTAACCCCCCCACTGGGAGAGCAGCTGGGAATCAATTCTGGGCCAGCTGGCATCAGCAGTGAGGGGTAGGGCAGGTACCCTATCAGAAACACACATTCAGACACACACACACACACACACACACACACACACACACAGACTCTTACTCACACAACCAACGCCCACAGGTCATCATCTACACACACACATAGACAGCTACTTGTGGACATTTGGCTTTGTCTGGTATATTGCTTTGACTTTCCCACCGTCAGCTCATAGCCCTGTTGAAACCCGTGACCAGGTATTGGTTTTATTTATCTTTAACTATCTCATTGTAACTCTTTTGTCCCTATGTTAGCGATAGTTCTTTTTATTGCATGCAGTGCAAACTGCATGTGTAAAAAATGACAAAGCTCCCTGCAGTTCTCGGCAGGGAACTCGGCAGATCATGGCCTGATGGAGACTCACAGGCATTCCATTAGAGGGTCAGTCAAACTCTTGTCAACACGACAATGCACTTTTATGTCACTTATTGTGGCATAAAAGTAATTGTAATAAACAGATTACGTTTGTGCCACTGTGAACGTGGCATCCTGTATGTGTAATCTGGGTGTAAAACCAGTTTATCCAGTCCTAACCAAACTGCATGGATCTGTGTTGAAGGCTACAGCTAGCTTTATTGATTGAAGCAGCCACAGCCTTTACGCCAAGGGTTGAAATGACGGTATTATCTGCTGTCGCAAACACAAGTGGCAGCCAGGTGGCAGTATAATGCCACCTCCCCTCATTTTTACCCGCTTTTAAGGTGAGGTGTTAATAACTTCTGGATTGTCCTTGACTTGCTTTTACTCCTCACCACAACCTCCACCCCTTCAATTCTGCAATACGCCCCCCTCTCTCTTTCTCTCATGATTGACATCATGCGTCCAGGGAGATGGAGTGTGTTCTCATTGTTTTGGGCCCCTTCTCAAATCACCTGAAAAGCTTATTTAATTCTCCTTCAGGGTTATTTGCATATCCATAAGTGTATCCTGGTTTGACAGCCTCCCCTCCGCCTTCTGCTGAACTCCCAGGCACCCCCCCCGTGTCCCCTTCTTAAGTGTGAGATGCATTTAGTAAAATTCATAAAGCGGCTGCATGCACTATTAGTTTTGAATAATAGCTGGGGTGTAATCTGTAGTGTGATAAGACATGTGTGTCCCGTGTGTGTGTGTGTGTGCGTGTGTGTGTGTGTGCGTGTATTTCATCAAACTATTGTTACTAAAATGTCAATGTAAAATGTCAAGTGGCCGCATCGGGTTGTCGTTCGGTGAGTTGTCATGACGACGACTACTCACATCTTACCCAACGTGTTTCCGCACTCTGAAATGGCGAGGTTGGAGACCGAGAGAAGGGAGGGAGAGCGCTGGCCTGGTCCTGACCCCAGCCTACCAGCTAGTTGCATGAAGCTCGCTCACTCTTGCCCTGCTCTTGTGGATGTCAGCTTCCCTTTTTCCAATTTTTGCATTTGGTTTTTGTAAAACTTTTGTAAAACTTTGAGGAAAGTTCGCAAACTACACTGGGAAGCATAAATGTTTATTTCATATATATATGGAGAATTATTTCTATAAGGTTAATCCCCGCATACACTTTTCCCATAACTGTTCTTGTATTATAACAGAACAGGATAGTGTAGCGGTGAGGAGGTTTGACTCCTGGATGAGAGGTACATACTTTCGGCCTCCGATGGCCTTTAACTACTTGTAGGCCTCCTTAGACGAGATGCATAAAGAGTGCTCAATATACAAAGAAGGTCTGCCCCAACGAAGCCTCAATGTGTTGAATCTGGAAAACTCCTTTATTTATCACATATGATTTATCCAGATTTATCACATATGTAGTGGTGAGCTCTACCAGATTATAGCATTAGAAGCTCTGATATTTGTGACACACGCAGACGCTCGCTCGCGCGCAGACACACAAATAAACATGCTTTTAATTGCTCTCTTATGTCGGGGTCTATGGCATGTTCCTCAAATTCAATCATCAGAATTTGAGGAAGAGCAGCCTGCCCAGAGCGTTGCGGTGTGGCCTGGACGGAGCAGAGGATGCAGAGCAAAGCAGACTTTAGTGGTGGCCGTTAGGAGGAAACCTCAGGAGGGTACTAGTGTCCACCCCCTGCTCATTAGGGAGGCACACGCTGCAGTGTCCCTACAATGCCGGCAGTCTGAAAGGACGAAGGAGATGCTTGGGAGAGTCTGAGTTGCGTTGTTGCTGGTGCTATGCTGTATCTAACTATTAGCCTTCATTTCTCTCCCTTGGTTTCCCCTGTTAGGAGTCTCCCTCAGGGCGCAGGAAGGCCCTGGCCACCAGCAGCATCAACATGAAGCAGTACGCCAGCCCCATGCCCACGCAGACCGACGTCAAGCTCAAGTTCAAGCCCCTCTCCAAGAAGGTGGTGTCGGCCACGCTGCAGTTCTCCCTCTCCTGCATCTTCCTGCGCGAGGGCAAAGCCACGTGGGTCCACGCACACAAAGGGAGCCTGCTTGAGCACATGCACACATTCACACATGAAGACATGCACACATGAGCACATGAACACGTCCATTCCAATTGTCACACAAACGGAATTACACTTGGTGATGAGGGTTATATTGTGATGGTCCGGTATAGCTTTTTAAAAATTTTGTGATATTACCCTTTTTTTATGATTAAAATTGTTCTCAATGACAATACATAACATTTGTCATCATATTATTCTACATTCTATAAGAATCACCCAAAGTAGTGTACAGTCAACAATATATGTCAAACTTTGTATATTAAGTCTATTTAAATATTTACATATAAAGTTTTGCAGCTTTGCTTTTTCACGATTGTGGTAATCAGTAAACGAGAGCCCCCGTGATCCCAACCATAGATCACTAACAGTCACGGTATCATAGATGACAAGCATACTTCTACTTGTTCAACTTAACTTTACAAACACACATTGACACACGCTGGTTTGTCACATGTTTGTATAGGCCTGTTTACTGATGAGGGTCAGCTTTAATTGACAGAAGCCTGCACACTGCATGCACTCCTATACACTGTGTTTGTAGTTGGTTATTCATTCAAACATATTTTCTGTTGATAAGGGCAGCTATTTACTGTCTCACACACACACACACAAACACACACACACACACACACACACACACACACACACACACACACACAGTGAATGGTGAAGCCTTTGTTGTGCTTGGGACCAGGGGTTGATGATGCATGACCCTTGTTAACCCTTCGGGGAATGATGCCAGCCGAACACAAACAACCTCCATCAGAGCGGGTCAAATGAGATGGTTGAGGCAGGAAGCACCAGGCACAAAGAACAGAGTAGAGAGAGGGCCATGCAGGGAACCATGGTTACCATGGTGAAGCCCATCTTCCATTTACCCTGGAGGATAGACCGGAGAGAGCTTTGGTAAGCCATTTGAATAGAATGGAGAGAGTTTTGGTAAATTTTGTGGCAATGTTATAGAGTTTGGGTTGGCGTGGTGTATAGGTTTGCTTTGGTTACCATGGTGGATAGGCTACTTTTGGTCAGTGTGGTGGATAGGCTGGTTTTGGTTAGCGTGCATAGGTTCGAGCGCAGAAACCTCATTAAGAAATGGAAGAAATGGTTATATGTTTGTATCTTTATTTGTTTGTGTGTGTGTTGCCCAGGGATGAGGACATGCAGAGCCTAGCCAGCCTGATGAGCATGAAGCAGGCGGACATCGGCAACCTGGACGACTTTGAGGAAGACAACGATGAGGAAGAGGAGAACAGGGTGAATCAGGAGGAGAAGGCTGCCAAGATCACAGGTAATAACCTGCAATAACTCCCAACTGTCACAATGAAGGACATGGAAATTTGACTTATTAGCCATTTGCTAATTTCCCTTCAAATAAAAACCCTAATTTGATAATAACCCTAACCCTTAACAATAATAGCCATTGCCTTCACTGCCTTCAGTAAAGGTATTCGATTTCAATTGATAATAAAAATATTAATTGAATCTTTCATGTATTTTTAGATATCAGTTACAACTAATATCCAATCAGATTCCAACCAGAACAAAACAACAATATTTAAGGGAATGGGAGTCTGATTTTGGACTGAAAGACAAATTAGCCAATCAAAATGTGATTTGTATGTGAAAGTGTCCGGACACTGTGTGTGGACCAGCTTTTGGTGTACTACTGGGATCAGGCCTAGACAGTAGCTATAGCGTTATGTTGGCTACGTTATGTTAGCTCCATATCAGGTTTGTTGCCTTTCCTGTGGCTCAGTGAAATCACAAAACGGAATATGGCCTCTGCCAGCCAGGTGAAGTGGAGGATTTACCAGGGACACCTAAGACAAATGAATTATCAATAGTCTCATGTGGTTGGTAAGCACAGTTGCGGGTTTATCTTTGTGGCTGGTTGTGTGCAGCTGTTCATATTTATATCCAGTGATATGGTGTGATTTTGAGTTCATTTTGCAGGAGTTCCCAAAGAGAAAGGCCATCTTCCTTTCTGGATCGCAATCTGCTGTTTATAACACAGTTGGACCATTCTCTTACTACTACTTCTCTCAAATCCTAATGGCTTTCTGTTTAGGAAGAGAGAACACTGACCTTGTCATCTATGTAGTGCACATGAATGCACCAAAGTACCTGCACATGCCTGCTCAATATCCACTTTCCAATGTTCATTCACCTGATTAAAGAGATGCATTCATTCTTAAACGGTATGTTAGCTTCCATCTGAGCAGGAGCTGTTCTGCCACCTGTTCAGAGCAGGCAGAAAGGTTTTAGAAAAAGGGGGGACGTGGGGTTCCATCGGAAAATGTGAGAGGTGGCGTGAAACAATGCCAAGCTTACGTCCCACAAGCCAGGGGACGCATCCAAAGGAAAACCACTCAACAGCTGCACACTTCTTGTGCTTTACAGAGAATCCTCTCTGTTAAACAACTTTACACATTTCAGTCAAAAGACCCACCTGAAAAAAGGGATTTTAGGGTTTGATCACACTTTAAAATAGCATTAGGCAATCTTTCTGTAAAAAAGTCTAAATGATTTATTACTGATAACATTCAAGCTGCTATCTGTAAATCCAGAGTCAGTGTATGGTAACAGGTCACCCACTTGGCAATGTAGCCAGGAGTGAAGACAGAGAGATAGATTTATAGACTGAAATAGGGCTGGGCGATATATATCGATATTTTTTCAAACAAGATATGGAACGAGACGCTATCGTCAACATCAATATAGTTTAATTTGTGTTGAAAGTACAGCCCATTTCTTCCAAATAACAGCAGTTTCGAACCGCAACTGCCGCCTGCTATTCCGTGACTCTGCTTATCTCTCTCCCGCTCTGCCTCCGGCTCAAACACACTCTGCCCCGGTCCGGCCCCCCTTCCACTCACGTCACTTTTTTAAATCCCCTACGGCGCGAAACATGGAGTCCCCCGCAAACGCGGCGCCGAGGAGCTTGTAAGCGGAAGCGGAAGACAAATGGGTCCATATTTTGGAAATGGTTTGGGTACAAGGTGTCTGCTGAATTACAGAATCTGGTCATTTGTAGAGTGCTTCAAATCTGTCGCAACTAAAGGTTGGAGTGCGACCAAACTCACTTGCAGCAGCACCACAAGGTGCAAAATGAGTGCTCAAAATGCGTGCAGCGACGCAAAATCTTAAGCTGCCTCGACATTAATATTTTTTTATTCCGATTAAGGCAGTACAGCAATTGTCCCAAAGTTATTGCGGACTCCCGGATTAAACCAACCTCCACCATCAAACTGTATTTAATTTCGAACAGTAGGAATTGTAACGGTAAATCCAAACGGTAGGTAGGTATAGTAATAACGGTAACTCCACGGTAAATAATAATAACGGTTTCTCACTCGGCTACACATAAACATAAAACACAAATAATTAGCCAGTTAAATTCGGCCTGAATTGATTACGGATGGATGTTGTCTATCATTTTATATGAAAATATTTAATAATTAATAAAACTGTACTTTTAAGTCTCAGCTATTGCTCTTTTGCATGCGTGTGTGGTTAGCTGTGCTTGATCTAGTGCTAATCAACTAGCATTTTGACTCCCTCTTCCTAAAAATCTAAATAACCAGAACCTATAAATGTATGTCTTGACCTCAACCGTTACATATATGTAATGGTATGTCTGCAAACATACATGTGTGCCATTGCGTACCTTGCACTGGAATTTGATTTGCTGTGCTCAACCTGTCATCCTTCCTTTCTTCCTTCCTACACACCTACCTACCTACCTACCTACCTACCTACCTACCTACCTACCTACCTACCTACCTTCCTTCCTTCCTTCCCTCCCATGGTTTACAGACATAGTTAACCAGTTGAATGCCCTCAGCTGCTTACACGGCGATGATGATGATGAAGGTGTCCGTAAGCAAGCATGCAGAGCACCACCTAAGCCTGCTGCTGCATCCTCTCAAGGTCTTTCTCTCTCCACACCTTTCACCTCTTCTACCTCTACTCCACTGTATTTATTCTCTCTCTCTCTCTCTGTTCCTTGTTCCTTTTATATTGATTTATTTAAATTTCTTACTCTCAGTTTCATTTTCCACACTTCTCTGTACAATCTAATTCTTTCTCTCTCTCTCTCTCTCTCTCTCTCTCTCTCTCTCTCTCTCTCTCTCTCTCTCTCTCTCTTTCTCTCCTCACACATCCATGTTCAGCCCTTCCCCTCCTCTTATCAAAGGCCTCTGTGTTGTGGTGGTGTTGTGGTCATGCGATGGTTGGCTTCTATGGTTAATCCTGGTACATGTGGTGATGTTCTGTATGCATTTTTTTTGTGGTTTTTATGTCCTTTTTATGTTGCTTCCCATATAAGGTCAATGTTTTTAAGTTTGCTTGTTGTGCGTTTTGTTCCCTCGCTCACTTTCCCATTCTTGCAGTTGATAGTGAACCAAACCAGGAAATAGTCACTCTCTTGGACTTTGTGTGACCTGTTATGGGCAGTTACTATTGTCACTTGAGAGCTGTGGAAAAATGCCACAACTCATTATCATGAAGTCTCTCACAACACTTAACATTGAAATAATAACCTCAGAGGCAGGCAAGCACACACACACACACACACACACACACACACACACACACACATACACGCACGTACACACACACTCTCACATGCACAAACACACACACACACATACACGCACGCACACACACACTCTCACATGCACAAACACACATGCACACACACATGCACAAACACGCACACGCACACACACAATCTCAGACACACACGCTCACGCACAAACACACGCACGCACACACACACACACACTAATACTCCACTCGCTGTGTAGTCCACCATGGACACGCACTATTCTTTTAAATCACACCCACCCTGGCAACCAGGGACCGAGCCATAGCCATGGTGATGGATATGAACCAGCTACGATCGCCATAGTAACCTCATACAGCCAATGTTGCCTCCCACGGTAATCTTTGGGGCCACATACTGTTTTTTCTTGATTTCTTTACCCAGAAAGCCTAGTAACAAAGGGGTGGAGAGGACACGATGGTGCTGTGTCCTTACAACAAATGGGCCACATTATTAGACATTAAGCGTCCATATCGTTGTGGTTCACATCCAAGTGCAGATCCTTTTTGTGTTTGCATTTTTTAAAACCCTTTTTTTGATTGATTTCAGCGCTTCTTTTGTTTCTCCTGTGACTGCTCCATTCCACGATAACGCAAGCTGTCTGTCACATCATTGAATGTTTTTCCCCGCTTTACTGACCGCCAGCTCAGACGCTCTGACCCACATGCTCTTCTCACCGCTCTTCTCCTCTGCTCGGTTCCTCGGCCGTTTTGGTTGGGACTCGCGATGGCAGAACTGATAAGCAAGCTCAACTTCCTGGATGACGAGGATCATGACACGCCCCCTGGCTTGGGTAGCAATCCTTTTGAGGATCCCGATGACTACCCCCAGGACCCCGGGGACCCCCTGGAGCCCCCCAACCTCAACCCGTTTGGTGAACCGGAGGACGAAGGTAGGACCTCAGCCCATGAACCCGTTGACCTGTGGTCGGCCAGGGTTTGCATCTGCTCTAATACAGTTTAGTGACTTTACTTGTTGTAGCAGTAAGTTCTAACATCAGCCGCCTATGCTGGGCCAAGCAATGTGTGCAAAACCTGTGTGTGTGTGTGTTTGTGTCTGTGTGTGTGTGTGTGTGTGTGTGTGTGTTTTCATGCTCGCAATACTTTTGGAGTCTTCCAGACAGCTCAGTCGCTCTGTGCAGCTCGTTGTGTCCTTATGGTCGGTTTGCCTTTTGATTGACCGACACTTGATCTACATTTGGAGTTCGAGTTTGTTAGCTTCATTTCAACATAATACACAAATTTGAGCATAAATGCAAGTGTGTGTCAGTAATGGCTCAGTTTGGTCAGCTAACTCAGTAGGGTAACACTAACCCTAACCCCGACATCGCAGTGGTGAGTGCAATATCCCGTCTGTTCCTGGCTACGGTTTATTTCAAACAACCTAACTCTGCCCCATGTTAAAGAAACCAGCGGGAGTCTTTTGTTGCCTTTGAGCTCATGATATAGTGCTCTACCTTCCCTTGGTTTCTGAGGACCTTCTCTCCCCCGCCCTCCCCTGAACAGAAGCCCGGGAGCAGCCGCCCGTCGCCGCCCGCCTCCAGCCCGAGGACCCCTTCTACGACCACGAGGCCCCCAACCCCTTCGACGTCCCGGAGGACACCGAGGAGCCCGACCCGCACGAGTCCTCGGGGAACCCCTTCGATGAGCCGGACCCCCTGGACGACGACACGGCCCACGCCGACCTAGACCCCCCCAAACCCCGGCAGAGGAAGGGGGTCCGCCCCGTGGACATGAGCAAGTACCTGTACGCCCACACGGCCCGCATGGAGGAGGAGGATCTGGACGAGTGAGTATGGAGATAAGGCAGTCCCTTATTCAGCACACACAGGGTTACAGGACACGAGTTCAAAACATGAAGTAAGATCTGGAGCTAAGAATTCAAGTTCAAAGAATACACGGACAATGTGTCTCCGACCGAGTGCCCTCAGTCGCAGATAACTCTCAGGGTTCCCTGGCTCCGGTCATAGTCATCCCTGCTTATCTTTTTAAAGTGAGATAGTCAAAGATCTTGGCGTTTATTAATAAAAGAAAATGGGTTAAATGAGGTTTCACTGTTTTCAGTCATTTGAAATTCATAATTTGAATCTCAAACCACCACCTGGAGTTATTTGTTTGTTTGTTTGTTTGTTTGTTTAGAAGTTTATTGAGCAGGGACAATTACATTTTTTCATTGTTTCATATAAAATATAATATAGATTCTAGTCAAGACTAATTTGCAACCCCTGTCCCTGGTTTGGCCTTTATTAAAAGTTACACAAAAAAGTTTGACAAGCAAAGTTAAACACAATACACATGTTAGAATACGAGGCACATTAAATACAGGATACATAAGTACAAAAACAAGGGCAACGATTAATGTGTGCATGCGTGTGTGTATGCGTGTGTGTTTGTTTTTGAGTAAGAGCTACGCAACACAGTATACACGATCAAGCATTTTAAATCTGGCTCCAACTTGACCATGGCAGAGGGTGGTTTTCCACCGAGAGTTTCCTAATACTCCTCACGAAGCATCTTGGGGGAAAGCTGCATCGTGTTTCCATAGTGTCTTTGAGCAGTGCGTACTAATTGCACTCTGTTAGGGTACAGGCTGTCTGGGCCGGCCGGTGTTAACAGATGACTCCTCTAGAAGGGCTGCTTCACCCCTCAGGGCTCAGAGTGACGAGGCAGCTCTTTCAACACAAACAAGGAGTCTGTTGTTCCGCTGCATACTTTCACCTTGTCCTCCCCATCCGCTCTCTTCCTCCCTCTCTGGCCTTTCTTTTACCCTCATCTCCGCACATGCACACGCACACTCACACACACACACACACACACACACGCAGCCACATGCACACGGAAAAAGCACACGCAAACGCAAAAGCACAAAGACACACACGCTAAAGCACACACGCCCACGCACACACAAGCCCACGCACACACAAGCACAAGCAGAAGCACACACATACAAACACCCACACACACACACACACACACACATACAAATAATTTCCGTTGACATATTGCACACAATTCCTCACTTTCGATTTATTTTGCCACTCTGCAATCCATCCAGTTTATTTTTTCTTGTTACTCCAGTATGTTTGTATTATTTGAATGTTCCAAGCCTCGCTCCAAATAAGTTGCTTTGGATAAAAGGTCTGAAAAATGTAAGATGTCATGAGATGATGAACATGAACATGAGATGTCATTTGATGGCAGACATGATAAGTGAATCCTCGATTATATATACATCTCACCAATGGGGTTTTACCATCCCTTTCTTCTCCCTATTTTGTCTTTGTTTAGTTACTTTCATTCTTTTGAGTTTAATGTTAGTTTAATGTTTTATTTTTTTCTTTACTGTGCTAATAACATTCCTTATATGTCATACTATGGATACACTTTCTGTATTTTGTAAAACAAGAGTATCAGATAACTGTTAAGGACTTAACTTACTGACTAACAGTCATGTAATAACAGCTGTAATCAAAACAACCCAACCGTACGGCTAAAAAAGGTGATGATAACACTGGATTACACAAACACAGGCAAATCTGTCGTCTGCTTCCTTTTGCTCAGCTTTCTTCCTTGTTTCTCTATCTCCTTCTCTCTGAGAAGGAGTTCACAAGGGCAAGTCACTGTTTTGACTGGCAGTTAAAAAGTCATGCCAGAGATACTCTTAAAGCCTGTCTGATTCCAAACAATAGAGTCTCTCTCTCTCTCTCTTTCTCGCTCTGTCTCCCTCTCTCTCTCTTCTATCCATCACTCTCTCTATCGCTCGTTTTTAGGTCAAGCTGGGTCATTCATTGCAAAAACGAACCATGTCTTTCAGTCGGATACCTAGTCAGTTCTATGATTTTTTCTTTCTCTCTCTCTGTCCCTCTCTCCAACTCTAGCTTTCTCTTCTAGCTCTGTTGCTCCTTCTCCCCCATTCTATAGCTCTCTACCAGTGTTCTCCCCGTTCAGGTGTGTTTGTTTAGATGGGGATTTTGTATCTTGTTGAGTGACAGTCTCAGAGCAATGCCCCCGCTTTCAACCAGACAAACAGTACTGTGGAGTGATTGACACTGTTGTAGCTGCAAGTGTGTTTGTGTGTGTGTTTGCGTGTGCAAGCATGCACGTCTATGTGCGTGTGCACGTGTGTCAATTGTCCAAGCAGCAAGGATATGAGGGTGAGGTTCGGGCCTAAGGGTACCATCATCTTCTATTACATCCTGTGTGTGTGTGTGTGTGTGTGTGTGTGTGTGTGTGTGTGTGTCGGTGTGTGTGTGATGGCGGAAGAGAGAGGAGGCCGGGGGTTTGCTGTTTATTATTTGGATGAAATGTAAAGTGAATCATTGTTTATCCCCCTTCACAATTTGTACAGACACTTGGCTTATGTATTGTGTGTATGTGAAATCAGCTACCTTTAATAATGACTAACACAGCTTTTATGTTGTCTATATTATATCCAAAAATAATTATGCGCCAGAACCTAATGCCTTGGCTGTTTCTTAGTCCTATTCTGTGTGCTTTTTAAAATCGCAGAAGAAGGTGAAAGATGCTTTTGAAATCAAACATTCATGCAAATAATTATCTATCACTTCTTTGCCTTTTGTCTCATTTTCTCTCTCTCTCTCTCGGTCTCTCTATCGGTCTCTCTCTCTCTCTCTCTCTCTCTCTGTGTCTCTCTCCCTTCTTGCTCCCAGGTCTAACCCATTCTTCGAGCCAAGGGCCTCCAGCCCAGTGCAACAGTCCTCCTCCGGCTCCGCCTCCCTGGACGTGTACAGCAGCCAGAAGAGACGGGCCCCTCTCCCCCCGGGCCCTGGTGCCGGCCCAGGCCCCAACTCCCTGGATCTGGGTCCCACGGCCCCTAGGCCAAGTACAGGCCCCTCTCGGGAGGGGGCCCAGCCGCCCGGGCTTGTGGCCGTGGTGGCAGGGAGGGAGCTGCCCTCCTCCTCCCCCAAGGTAGGCAGCTGTCTGGAGGTCCATTCATTACATGATCTGAAGGCACACCCACACGCGCACATACACACGCACGCAAACTTGCACACACACACACACACACACACACACACAGTTTCCGGGATGTAGAAAGAGGTAGTTGAACTCCAACATCAGGTGGAGCCTCGATGTTAGAAAAAGTTAGTGAAAGCTGGGCAGCTTCTTTGGTTTGAGAACTCTGACCTAAAGAACATGGCTGACAATTTTAGAGGTTGATGACGTGGGATGCATTGATTACACTGGCCGAAAAAATAAAAACTTTTGAGCAAACAATAGGAAATGTGTGGTCAAAAGGACCTGCTACGTGTAGCAAGCAGCCACTTCACATCGGTACAGATCGTAGACACCAACCACACCTTTAGGAATACACTGTTGTTGTGCATTAGTTGCAGCCTGTGTAACTTTCAGAGATGATTGAAATGGATATGGTGGTTGCTTACACGTGTGTGTGCACGTCTTGGTCCTCCACATTATTTATTTTTCCGCTTGTGCAGTCCCGCCTTCTGATGCATTCTGCATGCTTGCCCGGCTTCTTCATCTGCTCATTTGAATATAGGTATATATTTATTGGTGTGCGTTCATATGTTTGTTTATTTATTTAAATGAGGTAAATCATGGCGTGATGTAATTAAATGGCTGTTGGTCACACTACTGGTGGGGGAAGGATTGGCTGTTGGGGGGTGGGGGTGTGCCTGCTTGTGTGTGCGGTGTGTTTATATGTGTGTGTATGTATGTGCATGGGCATGAAGGCGTGTGTGTGTGTGTTTCAGGCCCAATGAGCATATGTGGGGCTTAAACACTGGAGGCTTAACTACAGCAGACTAATCACAAGGAGGTTGACCCCCCCAACACACACACACACATACACATACACACACACACACACACACACACACACACACACACGGTACAGTTAGCCTGACGCGAGCAGCCCCCCCGCCCTGTGTGTCTGGCTGGCTGACTGTTTTAGTGTAGCTGGGTGCTAACGCCGGCCGTCTATGTCATTATGGCACTGTGCCTTTATCACCCCACTGCAGTTGTCTGTGACCGTGGGTGAGGGGGGCCTTAACCACTTTAATTACCCGGAGCCAGTGGCCTGTGGTTGGCCAAACTTTGCCAAGAGCTGCCTCTGGAGCTCTGGGTGGCTGGTGGTCGGGGTTGAGGAATGGGGGTGTTAGGAGAGTAGAATGAAGGGAAGAAGTAGTGGGGAAAACAGAGAGAGAGATTGGTAGAATAGATGAGAGTTGGGCGAAATTGGATGCAAGTAAGCAATCGACTGTATAGGTGCTACAGGGTTTCTTGACATATACAGCCGCATTGGAAATGTATTGATTTATTTACACAACGTTTCAGGGCACACACAAATACACACGCACATGCACACACGCATGCACGCACACACACACACACACACACACACACAGACACACACGCACATACACCCCATTTTTGTGTGGGCTGGATGATGACCTTTGCATCCATGAAGTTCTTAAGGATTAAGACAGGAGATGGTCCCACTAGTGATTTGTGGGGGGGGGGGGGTGTACATGGTTGTTGTGGGTGCGGGTGAGCTGTGTGGATTTCTGTGTGCATGCGCATGTAGCAGAGTTTATCCATTTGTAAACGGTGATTGTCACCATTTCTCGGCACATGTGCGGCTATAGATTCCAACATGCCCACGGCTCGCTGGGTGAATATGTATGTCACCAGATGTAACCCGCCCCAATACATGGTTAACCTCTAGCTCTCTCATAGCAAAGCTCTGAATCCATGCTGCACTGCATGCTCCCTCCGCATGTTTATTCATCCCCACTTGCTACTTATGCAAGCAATGAGTGTAGCACTATGATAAAAAAAACAACTATACCTAATCTCTAAATATGAATAGAAATGTATGCATTTTAAAATATGTTATTTCGCCTTTTGAATTTACATCTTTCCCTGAAGGGTCGTGAATATCCCATAGCGTTTGGCTGAATGGTAAATCATAAGCAACAGAGATTAGTGTGTCTTCTCTATCTGCGGTTACATGTGTTTTCTGGATTTAAGGCTTCTTGTTCCTCCAAAGCATCGTTCCACAGTCAATCACCAGCGGCACAAGATGCCAACATGGTGGAGGAGAGGCAGTTGTTTCATCAGTTCAATTCAAATCTCACGCTCAACGTTTCCAAACGTTTCCTAACCCTAACTACTATCAAAGCAAATCCATAGGTTTAAACATAAAGGACATATTTCACCTAGAAGGAAAATATAAATTGTAAACGTGGCTCAAAATTATAAAATTATGTAAAAATAAGTAATCCCAGCAGCATATTGTGAGTTTGTCAGACAAGAGTTGTTTCCTATTTTATTAGTTGTCTTTTCCATAGATTAAATAATTTCTTCACAAGTTCATGTTGTGATTATTAAAAGTTAATCTATAAAATGCCATGGTCCCTTGGTTGCATCTTGCATTATATGCTATATTTGCATCAATAATTTAGTTATACTTCAGTTTTGTAACCTATAATATGATAGCAAATTAGCTCAAATCTGGGGGAAGTCACGATTCTGAAGGCATGGATCCTAAGGGGGTGACTGGCTATGAGCAAACACAAACTCGGCCAGCACTACTAAACTTTTCCCTGTGGGAAGACGAGCTCAAATATCTTGTCCCTGACACATACGTTCTTGGCAACGTGTCAGAACTATTCAAATCAACCCCATGTAGATTGCCCACTGTAGAATATGCCTATAAAAAGACCCTTCTGAAAGCTTACCTCCACAAAGAAACAGGAAAGTTGTGACCCCTCCTCTTTCTTGTTTCCAGCCCAGGCTTTGTGCCGTCGCCCCCTAAAGTTCTACTTTAACCTGTGGCTGCTGGATCACAGATTAGATGCTGCACAATGGTATGGTATGGCTAATGAAGAAATTATATATCATTTCAGTATCTGCTGATATGACCATGTTATTAATCAGTGAATAGATATAGAAAGTTACTCAGAAATGTTCTTGGTTGCTATAGATTACAGTTTAAGTGGTATCTTAGCCTAGGAAGGAGAAGTGGAGAGGGCAATGAATTGGACACGTACATTTTTTCTCTATCCTACTTTGAAACAAGGATCTCAGAAAGTGTGTCTTTAAATCAACCTCTTGAACAAAGAGCCCGTATGTAATCAGGACAACACTGGACATATGTTGTTGTAGGGGTGCCTGCTCTTCACATATGCATTAAGCATATTTGATTACATTTCCCCCAACGAATGCCTATAGCACTGGGCAGTTGGCAGCTGAGACACGGCTTTCAGACACAGTTTCCTCATGTGTGACAGCCCGATAGCGTATCTCTCTGAAATTGATTTGGGTACATCAAAACATCATAGAAAGCATCTGCACACATTTCAACTCACACAGCTGGGGGCTTTTGCATGTTTTAGGTTACAAGGAAATCCCCCGTTCCCCCCCATAGCAAATAAAGGGCCTTCATTTGTGTTTTGCTGTGGACGTCCTACCAATAAAAATGTTTTTACGTCCTACATTGATACATTCTGCGTCAAATCATGTTAATCTTGGATTGAATAATGTGCAAATAAATATAAAATATATTTTTTGTATTGCGCTTTTTTATCCTTTATCATTGTAACCAACTAGTGATTGAACATAAGATTGAACATAGTTTATTGATGTTTGATATATACACAGAATCTCAGCATCCTAGTGGAGACTGTTTGATGGCTGAGCGTAACTACCTTGTGGCAGCTGGGAGCTTCATCAAACCTGACCTCTCCTCTGCTGTGTTCTCTGCCCAACGCCTGTGATGTTGAGTGACACAGGGCTTGTGTTTAAGTTGCACTTCTGTAGAAGGGCTTTTGCAAACGTATCCAGGATTAATTTAAATGAACAGAGCGCGCTCCTGTCAGCCGGGTCGTGAGATCCGCCAGGCCAACTATGACCACCCATACTCCCCAACACGGTGCCGATTTCACCCCTCCCTGCGCTCCTACCATCACTTGCTCCTCCTTTTTCCTTTCCATCGATTCTCTCCATCCCACTGCCGAGACACATGGCTCCACAGTTAAATGCGCTGATCTTTGGATTTTCAGTCGGTTTCCGCTTGACAAATCATTTTGCCTCATTTTCATATGAGGAAAAACTTCAAAGTTGGCCTTTGTTCAATGGTGGAAAGTTTCAGAAGTCCAATATTATCTTTACATTTACATAAAAGCTTTGACAAAGAGTAAGTCTTTTTCGTACATGCACCCTCACAGAGATTTCCTATCTCTATACATATTGTCTTATGCAAACGCACACACGGAGGCACGCACACACATGCACACAGACAAACCCACACATGCACACACACTACCTAACTCTTACACACAGTCCGCTTCCTTTGCTCCTCCGGCGAGGGGGTCCTAGTGCCTTAATCATCGGTGCATTAATCAGAGGGTTCAAATGAAGGAGTGTTTCTTCCCGAGCACGCAGGGGCCCAGAGGAAGCCAGGGGCCAGCACTGCGTTCCCGCCGCCGGCCCCCCACCCGACCCGCCGTCACACTGAAATTAGAATAAATTAACCATTATTTAATTGGGTTCGTACAGGACTGTGATATTTCTTAATTAACTTGGGCCAGGGTTATTGGTAGGATAGTTTCCCTGAGGTTGCTGTTGACAACTATGGGGCCGTTTTCAGAGGAGGAAGGAAGCTTCTTGTTAATCTTCTGACTGTTTCACTTTTTCAATGACCCTCTATTCTTTTCTTTGCATACATTTTCTCTGATAAGGATAGCACAAACTTCATCTCACTTCATATCACACATTTACTCACTCTGAGACTAGTCTGCAATATTCATTTGGCCACATGACTCCTGTAGTGAAATTGGAATTTCTTTATGTTTTTTACCATTGGTATATATTTGAGATGAAGATGGCGGTAAATAACCACATTTCAACAAAGGTGTTTATTGTAATCGATCAACATTGCCATGATGTAAATGTTTATCACAAGTGGCTCATACAAAAAGGGAATGCTATTGCAAGATGCTGAAGTGAGAACTAATACTAAAGGAAGTGAAATGCTGTAGTATGAATCTGATTTATAAATCTCACAATCAAATACCAACTGGTAGTCATACTTTATCTGAAACTTGGCCACTCGCATGGCCAAGGGAACCGGTTATTTACCCATTAACTTCCATACTGCAGAAACCTCCTTCTCCCTGCCTTCTATAAAGCTATGTAATATTAGGAGAATAATCCTGCCGAGGAGTCGGGTTGGTTTAAGTCAGTAGCTCTCAACAGCCTACTTTTTCTCGTTAACCCAATTGCCCTGCACTCCCCTCCCAAACACAACCCCTCTTTGCTTACTCGCTGTGAGTTTGTCATTGGATCTCTTGGGAGAGAAGAGAGCCGGTTCCTGCTACCATGCGGTCAATGTCCCCCCACACTCACTGGGGGTCCCTGTTCCCCCCGCCTGGCCGCAGGGCATTGCTTTCAGCAGGCCAGGGAGCAGGGAGTGGTATCTGGTACCTAAGACAGCCCCGTCCCGCATCCTCCGTGGACGTGTAACTCATCCACCTGTTGTTGTTCCTCAGCACAGCTCAAAACCTGCTGGGTTGTACCAAGATGATGTCGCTGCATTTGAGGATTCAGTGATTATGACTGAAGTGCTTCTAAGGACACGTGGATGTTTGGTTTATGAACTGATTTAAATAGTTATACTGTTTTCTGATAGCGCATAATATTGTGAGCGTGTATCTGCTGTTTCTTCTGATAGTCCACTGGACAATGTCACTTTGTTTATAGTTAAAAAATGGATCCCCCTCTGGTGATGGCAGCATGTGTCAGACTCCTTGATGCCCAGACCAGTCTGTGTCTGTTGAGCATAGTTGTCTGTGAGGCTTAAATGGCTATGTATGTTGTTAGTGTGGGGGAATGGGATATATATATATATATATATATATATATATATATATATATATATATATATTTCACACATATACTTTGATCCTGCTTTGCTAATGTGGCTATTGTTGAGCTTTTGTACAGTGTGCGTTTTGAGTTCACCAGTTAAGCAGAGGACTACAAAGCATGCCAGTCCCAATGCGCACACCTTGGTCCGGTGTAAGGAAGGTCTTCGGCAAGGCAGTGCTTGTAATCTGTCTTTAGCAAGTTCTCTTTAGTTCTATCTGCCAAGGATTACTTCACAAGCTGAGAGAGAGACGGAGAGGAAAAGTGAACCTAACAGAATAGAGATGGCGTAAAATCAAAATGAAAGCAGTAATAGAGTGTGTGTGTGTGTGTGTGTGTTTGTGTGTGTGTGTGTGTGTGTGTGTGTGTGTGTGTGTGAGTGAGACCTGTCCGGAGCTTGCAGAAGGACTTGGCTAATCCCTCCATGATTGATGTGTTCTATGAGAGGCCCTGTGGCAGACTAATAGGGCTTCTATGGAAGAGCCAAAAGGGCCTGTTGGTGTGTGTGTTGTCCCACACACGTGTGTGCAGGCTTACTTCCCTGGATAATCAGAGTTTGTTTGTCTCCCCATCAAATAGTTAGTATGGTATGTAGAGCCCGACCGATAAAGGATTTTAAGGCCGATACCGATACAAATATTTGGTGATTTAAAAATCTGATATTCCCGTATATTGGCCAATATATATTTTAAAAAGAGATTCCAGAAACGCGTATGAGTCCTCACTAAAATAATAAGGTAATGCAGTTTAGAAATACACTTTATTTTATTTTTTTATTGTCCCAACAAAAAAGTACGGAACCTGTAAAGGGACATGGGGTAGAAACAGAAAATGTTAACGTTTCTCGTGAGCACGAGAAAGTATCTGGTGCTCACGAGAAAGTCAGCGAGTCCTTTCTCGTGCGGACCCAACCAACGCGCCCAAATGCGGCCCAACCAACTCTGCTTTCCGACATTTTGTTTATTTCCATTAGCCTAGGCCAGATCCGCCCCGTCACCCTTGATAATATCAAAATGAAGTCCGCACCCGCCCGGACCCGTTAAAATATGGCCCGTTACCCGACCCGTGCCTGCGATAAATCACACACAAGCTAAAAATCTTTAAAATATATGTGCTTTATTTTTAACTCGCACTATTGGAGCACGTATATCCTCTTGCGCTCCGCCTCCAAATATGAGATGGTTAGTGTTGGCTCCCAGACCGTAGTCGAGGAGAACAGGGGAGACGTTCCCTCAAGGACCGATGCTCTCTCGGGGGCACCACCCTTCAAGTTCAAGTTCTGATAAATAAAATATATAAAAATGCAAACTTAAGATATGAAACTCAAAGTCCTTTGAACAAAAACAAAATAACCCCCCCAAAAAAATAACAATAATAATAAATTAAATATTCATTAATCGGCCATTATAAATGCCGATACCGATAGTTCGGAAAATGCCTAATATCGGCCGATAATATCGGCCCGCCGATAAATGAATAAATAGTGGGCTACAGTTGAGTCGGGTCAGGTGCAAAATAAGACATTTTCATTATTCACGTTGAGAGGTGTAATGCTTTATTCCTGGGACCCACTTGGCCAAACACATTTTTATGTGATGCATTACCTGCAATGTTTATTCTGGTGTTGTTAAACACACGCCGTGTGTGTTCTCTGTTTGGGAAGTGGGGGTAACTCTATCTTACGATGGGGCTAATCTTCCCCAGCGCTTTTATTTTGAAGCTAAAGGGGATTTTGGATAAGGGGTATCCCAGTCCCACTAGAGACCTCTCCTCATTGACCCGCTGGGCGATCTGGGACCCCCAGCTCTGGGACCTCCCGCGTTACGGTCTGGACTAGAGTCACAGAGTCAGACCACACCCAGCGACTCTCAGCCTTAAGTGGCCGGCTTTTAATTGAACTAATCCAGACTCTTTCAGAGGGGAAAAACCCAAATAAAATCAAAACCAGACTGCGGATGTACTCTTTCTGAGGGCATTGTACTCAATTAGTCTGCTTGGCTGTGTATTCGAAAAGGTGTGTGTGCGTTTCACAGAGAGAGAGAGGAAGTATATGTTTCGGAAAGAGAGCTTAAGTGGTGAAAATATAAGGCTTTAATTGCCTCTATTTGTACCGGTCCTGTACCCTTACCCCCTTACCCCCCTCCAACCTCTCCCATCACCCCCCAGCACCCCTTGTATGTCCTTGGCTACACTATGCAGGTGTGCCCTTTAAACCACTACTGAACACTTTGGCTGCTGGAAGATCAATCCCTGAAATCAATGCAGTGTTAAACCATTAACAGTAGCGTGGCTGGGCTGGAGAGGGTAGGGCAAGGCAAACAGGTCAGAGTCATGGTGTTATGAAACCTTGAAAGAAGACGGTGTTTCATTAAAACAAGAAAAACAACCCATTCAAAAACCTTTACTGTCCATGAATGTCTATTGTGAGGGAGTTTTGGCTCAGACAGCTGTTTCCTGTCAATTGTAAGGACTTCTGTTGCCAGTCAGCAGTGTACCACTGCATTCTCCATTAAACACCTCAATGGTTTTCTTTGACAAATCAAATTTAATTTTTAAATGTATTTGAAAGAAAGTGCACACAATGGCCAACTGAGAAGGAAGAACAACAGGTTAACAAAAACAGCAGGTGATACAACATACTACCTAGAATATGGCGGCCCCCCATAGTCTAATTTGTTCCAACATAGTTTCATACTGAAACAAAAATATTTTTGCACATTTTCTTATCTCATATAGCCGCTTTTCCACCAAAATGTCCCCGAACTTATAGTCCCAGGAACTACATTTAAATAGACTAAAACCTAGGTTCCCAAACCATTTCACCTCCAGACCCAAAAGAGAAATTTGGTGTCTTCCCGGAACCCAAATTAAGAAAGATTCATCATAAATTGCATTTACATCTACATTAATAAACTTCTGATAAAGAACATACCCTATAAGTAATTTAAAATGTATATGAAGTATATGTTTTTATTTCATTCACACTATGAACTTAAAAACTGAGCAGTAAGCAACACATTCACTAGGTCAGCTGGAGGGGAGAGTGCGCTCAACTATATTAAGTACACAAAATCAAACAAAATGTCACCAATTATAAGACAACAATAACATTATATTACACTCCTAACAAAAATGTCTAACATAACACTTGAATCATTAATTCAATTGTATTCAATAAATAAATGAATGATTGAGTTTTATGTGGTTTAATGTAGCAATTCGAGTCATTACTAAATCAATAACCAGCACTTGGGAAAACAGGTCCACCCTTGGTTCTTTAATGTGAACTCTGTGGCCGCACCGCTGTTCTGATTTCACTTGCCTGCAATACGTCTTCCTGGTTTAAGTCTGCTGAAATGGTGCTGGGTGGAAGAGAAGCCCTTATGTTCTTGCAGTTTAAGATTGATTAGCATAGTAAAAACACCTTTGCCTTTACGCAGTCATGCATTGTTGAGATACTACATAGGTTCCTAGTTCTTCCAAAGGTTCCTAGTTCCTCCAAAGGTTCCTAGTTCCTCTAAAGGTTCATAGTGTGTTGGAAGTGTGTTGGGATTGGGTAGATATTTTTACCATTCATAATTATACAACGTGTTAATGATTAAATTGTTTACTAAAGCACAACATCGTTTACAAGAGCACAACGTTCTTCATAGATGTGGCGCCTTCATTTTGCTCTTAGAGTGCACCAGGTGATACAATTTACTTTAAAAAGTACAACATCTTCTTAGGTAGATGAAAATCTGTTTATTTTGGGTTTATGAATGCTGATGACCACATTGTCACTATAGTGTATTCTACGTGTACCTACCTTTAATGTCATTCAACCATGCTTCCAGGTCACTTCATGCCTATTGTCATGAAAACATACCATAGACTGTCCTTTAAAATATGTTATGTGGTTAGAAATAGCTGCACAAATGCCATAAAGTAACCATAAAGTAAAAAATTATAATCCACCTCAAAGGCAAATGAAGGGCAAACAGAAGAACACACACACGAACCCGGTCCTTGGCACTTGTATATAAGCGAACACGTGCAACATACCCGTCCTGGCTGGGAGTGTTGATGCATGCGTATTCCGATCAGCCTCCTCGTCACAGGGGTGACTTTGTAATTATGTTCATTATAATTGGCTGTGGTATCACCCTTATGATCATTTAGTAGCCCCATGCCACGCTGGACAATGGCAGGGACCTACACACTCACACGCACGCACACACATGAGACACCGACTCAATGCTCCATCTGACACACACACACACACACACATACACACACACACACACGCAACCAACACACACTTCCACAGACACAGATTCAGTCAGCCTCTTTACCTGTGGCCGCTAATTCTTCAAATGGTTTCCTTAATGAGTTTCCCCCTCCTTGGCTGAGATTAATTGATAAATGCCACTGTTGGCGTTATCAGCCAGGCTTGATCGGTGAACCCACGCACCTCTAATTTGTTTGTTGAAGAGGCTGTTAAAGGAGATTAATGCAAGATAGATTCACACCGCCCCATCTCACCCCCTATTTCCCCCTCCACCTTCGAGTTGTCCTTGCTGCTTTCTTTGGACAGAGGAAGGAGGGTGATATATGCAAAAGCTGGTTGGTGTTTTCTTGATTCATGGAGATACCGATGATTCCCATCCTACTGAAAAACCTTCAACAGTCCTGTTTAAACTACATTCTGACATGGGCATGTCATGGATATTGAATGGGTAGCAGAAATATCCGGGTGTAAGTGCAGGATGGGTCGTCCTGCATCGTTTGAGGAAGGATTGCTTAAATAATAAGGAATTCATTTTGAGTTTAAGAAGCATCTACAACAGAAAGGGAATTGGACGGGAGGAAAGAAGCGAGAGAGGACAACATCTGATTTTGTGGATGTTAAAATCAACTCAGTTTCCATATTGCCTCCCCTCCTCATCTTTCCCAGCAAGCCCTTTTTTCCCCAGCCAAAGCTAATGTGCAGAGGCATAATTCTGGGTAACGCTAGCGCCACCTCCTCGACAAGCTAAAGCTAGTGCTTACAACACATAATGCCCCAGTGTTAAATGTTAGCAGAGAAACAGCCAGCCAGGCATGGTGGGCAGGTGAGCTGTTGTGGGGGGCAACTAAGATGGCTGGCAAGCTTTTCTCCAAACTGTTATTTTCCCTTCTTTATTCATTTCCACCTCTCTGCATTTGGATTCCCTGAGAGAGCAGAATGGGACCCTGGAAGCCAAGCATGCCTGGAAAAGAGAGATCCTTTTCCTTTTTTTTTTCCTACACATTGCATCTCATAGAGCAAAAGCCAACAGTACCTCTCTCCTGGCCTGCAGGCTGACTCTGAGTTGGGACATGAAACTGCCTCACCCATCCTCGCCCATTCCCACCCACATGAGCACATACATACCTCTGAATATATATCGCATCACACTCATATTCTCACCTACATCTCATGGATGATGAATGGAATATTCATCTTCCTCTTTTGAATCATCTTTGATTATTGTTAGACTTTAAACTAGTGAAATATCAGATTTTACCTAATAATAAGACATTGGCAAATGTTTCCATTTAGGTTATCATACCAGGCGGTTATATATATGTTGATGTATGTTTAATATGCATATTCAATATGCCTGAAGCTTGCATCAGGCTAACCTCTATCAAACTATAAACAAAATACTAGCTGCAAAAGGCAATTGGACTGAGCAGAATAAATAATACTGAATATAAGAAATCACCTATAACCAACTGTAAACACAGATTACTTTGTTTTATTACACGGGTCTTCTCAATGCTGTGGAACGCTCCGTTCACTTGCATGGGCCCTTCACAATTTCCGGCGGTGAATTATATTTGATAATTCACCGTTGCTAAGTATAATTGATCGCTGACAAGGAAAACCTCTAATGACGTCTTTGGTATCACTCCGTAAGTAGTCCGGTTACTTGTTAACCCGTCAACACGTCAACGTCTTTGGCAGACTATTTCTCTGCTGATCAACACTACGAATGCTGGTAACAAATAAATTGTAAGAAGACAATTTTATTTTTTCGTTTTGGCAAGTAGCCGTGTAATAAGCGGGATAATGTATAGAAATTCGCCAATCATTATCGAAAATAAGCCCCTTCAGGGCGAAGCAAGACACCTCCGCTTCGTGTCGGTGTCCTGTTCGCCCTGTCTTGGCTTACTTTCCCGATAATGACAGGCGTTCTATACATTATCCCTTACTTAATACATGCCCAAATAATGACTTGCATATACTGTGAATAAGATGACCTATCGGCTTCCATTTTGAGAGATGATGACAAAGTGTGTAAGCTTTTGTTTTTGGTCAATTTTAACATTATATTAACAATAAATTAATGATTGTATTGTTACCCTTAATAAACCAATGTGTTATAGGTTAGTTGTGTCGAAGTAGTGGCATCTAGCAGTGAGGTTGCAGATTGCAACCAACTGAATGTCCCCAAACACAACAATATATTTTTTTCATGTGATTATACATTAATGATGAAAAATACTTATTATATTCCCTTCCACTTAATTCTGCATACTGCACCCTTAAGTTTTATGCCATCTTTACAGCAATAATTGTTTTTTACCTCCTTCATAGAGGGGCTCATTATGCAATGATGTCGAAGAGGGTCTCTCAAGCCAGGCGAACACAGTTTACCCCCCGCCCCCCTTGATGTAAAATCTTCCATAAACGCGAACACATTATCACAAACAGGCGGCCAGCATGTGAGGCCTGCAGGTAGTTAGCACCTGCTACGTCACGGACACGTCTCCTCTCCTCTTGGCATGAGAACACCAGTAATACAATATTTCCTTTGTATGTTAATGTGTATTATTTTCCACGCTACATTAGTTATCCTCTCCGCTCCCAGCCTGGTTCCTTCCCACCTCTCCCCCCATTGTTCCATCCTCTCCACATCACAATTTACATAATTAAACTTTTGATTAAACCCTCCCCCCTTGTTCCCTGACACAACTCTCAAGCGTTTGAAATCTGACACATAATTTAATGGTTTTGATAAAGCCAGGTGTTTCGCCGGTTATAATGTGACGTTGATTACGCAAATTAAATAGCACAAATGGCTGGGAATACAGAAGAGGGCCGTCCCCAAGACTGAGGGCCCCAACCATGCACTCCATCACACTACCACCTTTTATTAAAACGGCAGCAAACCCTACATTGTGGTTTAAAACATGAGTTTGTCTACTCTGTCTTCTAGCCTATGCCGTTTTTTCACTGTTGCTGAAAAAACAGTGTAATTCAGCAGAAACTGGTGTAAAAACATGATGTTTTTGCCAGTCTCTGCCAACCATTTGGTGAATGCTCCACTTGGCTTGATCTCAGGTCTGGTTATTTTCCCGAAAAAGGTATGCTGACGCCACGTTGTGTGTGTGGCTGCCTGGACAGCGGTGGGTGTCGATGACTGCGTCCAAAAGAGGGTCAAGCTTCTCAAACACTTGGTTTAGTCTAACGCCCCAGTGTGCGGCCCGTTTCATACGCAACACGGCAGTATCTCTCTAAAGTGTTGGTGTCAGTACATGCGTCGCATGAATATCCATCCATTATAGTGGATGCTCACGCGCTGTGTGTTTAGGACAGGGTCTTTCCCTCTTTCTTATTTTCTCTCTTTTTTTCTGTGTGTTGCCGTTGGCCCCTTGAGCGGATTACAAGTTTTAAAGAGTATGAGATTCAGCACCTCCTCAAATCTGACACTCTGACACGCCGCTTTGAAGCCCTGGGAGTGAGATGGGAGCGGGGCGCGTGGCGGGCGCGCTGCTCTCCCACTCCACCGGTGGCTTTGCGTGGCAGGGGCTGATGCCCAGTTACGTCTCCATCGAAGCGTGCCGCCCCGGAGAGGAAGACAAGGCCCGCCACTTAAAGCCGCTTCGCTTGTATCTCTGTTAGCCCGCTGAAAGGCTAGCTTAACTAATGGATCACAGGCTGCTCCCCAGCCCGCTGCCTCCACACCCGCCACTCGGGCCGGACACGGGGAGGGCCTGGCGCATCGCTGGGCCGTCCCGTCCAAACACTGGGTTTCATTTTAAAAAGAACTGTTATGGATTCATGTGTTCGCAGCTATCAAACTATTGAATCGGTTGCGGATGCGGAGGGTGTGAGCAGGCGACCCCAGTGCCCCAGAGTCCTTGAGCTAGCTCAGTTCAAATTCACATTCAGTTAGTTCTGTCAGTTCACATTGAGTTGACATTGGAAACATTTATATGGATTTGGAAACATAAAGTACAAACTAAATATATTTATATATATATATATATATATATATATATATATATATATATATATATATATATATATTCACAGATGTGAATGGAATGGAACCATTTGTTGTAACGGTCTGGTTGCTCTTGACTTGAGTTATCAGGAAGTGTTTGTGTGTATATGTATGTGGGTGTGGGCTTGTTGGCATGTGTGTGTATGTGTGGGGGTGTGTGTGTGTGTGTGTGTGTGTGTGCGTGTCTATGTATAATAGTACCATAGCAGCAGGAAGTGTTGAGATTATGGGGTGCTGATAATATTAAAGGTTGTCTTTTCATTTCTTTCTGTGTGTAATATATGGAATGTGGGTGGGTAGGCGCTGTGCTCCCCACTAATCCCACCCTGGAGCTCAGCTAACATGACACACTGACACACACACAGACACACACCGGCACGCTCGCACACACACATACAAATGCATTACACACTAACACACACATGCAGGCACACACAGTCACACATTTCCCCATGCACACACACACACACACACAAATATACACTCACAAAGACAGAAACCAAATGTTCATGCAAAAATCAGGAATAAACTGTACAACTCGAAAAACCTTGGGGTACCTGTGGAAAGCAATACCATAATTACACACAACATGCGCATGTTGCTATAGGCAAGTAAGCATGTTGTCTCTTTTAGGGAGGGTCGGAGCTGGCCCTTCACTGCGGGTTTATATATAATGTATATGCATTCATCTTTAAATAACAAATTGTCTCTTTCCGCTGCTGAGTTAGTGTAGTTGTATGGGGGGTGGGGAATGTCATGATTGGTTAACCATAATTGACCGTAGTATGCCTGTTGAGTGTCTGTGTTAAGGTATCAAAGTGAGTTTTTACTACCAACCGCATTGGAGACTGTGCGCGCATGTTGAATGTGGGCACATGTTTTCAGTGTGTGTGTGTGTGTGTGTGTGTGTGTGTGTGTGTGTGTGTGTTTGAATACATGTTTAATGTTGGTGTGTGTGGTGTTACCGGGGGGCAGCAGCAGGGTGTGGAGTGCTGGAGTATGCAGTGTGTCTAATTGCTTTAAAAGCACCTGGTCACTAATCCCAGGTTAATTAGAGCTGTCCAATTAGACTGCTACTTTCAACCAGCACTCAGAGAGAGAGACAAAGAGAGGTAAATGGTCTCTATTCACACACACAGGCACGCACAGACACACCCATACACGCAAATACAAGACACATACGCATATATATATATATATATGTGTAGCACAGTCTTTAGTCTTGTATTTCTCAAACAGCCATGTTACTTTCTAATGAACCAATAATATATCTCAACCCGGTTCTTGTCAAAGACAACTCCAGGTGTCGTTTAAATGTCACAGCAACTGTTTGGGAGAGAAAAGACGAATAGCTGAAGCCTCGCCACTTTCTCTGTGCCACAGTTTGTGACCATGTTGTCTTTCAGGATTACCTCCTCTCCCTCTCTTATCTCTCAAGCCTGTTGCGCCTCTCCGTCCTCTCGTTCCTTTCTTTCCTCCGTCCCCTCCTCCTCCTTCTCTGTATTTTTTGTTTCCCTCTGTGCGACACGCCGACATTGTGGAGGACGCCCTAATACGTGTCTGTGGGAGCTACAGGGAAAGGTTAAGGCCCTCTCTTAAAGATGAGCCGGAAATGTCAAGTGTCTGGCCCCTAAGGCTCGCTCTCTCTCTCTCTCTCTCTCTCTCTCTCTCTCTCTCTCTCTCTCTCTCTCTCTCCCCCCTCTTTCTCTCTCTCTCCCTCTCCCCCCCCCCCCCTCTTTCTCTCTCTCCCTCTCTCTCTCTCTCTCACCCTGCAGCCTTAGGGGCCGAGACACGACTATACACACATTATACGAACATGCGTGCGTGGACACGCAAACCCTGCATTAAAGGTCAAAGGTCAGTGCTAGACACTGTCGCCCGTCCCCTCTCATGTGTACTGGTCCTGGTGGCCTCTCGCTGGCTTCAGGGCCTGTGTGTACATGTTTAGGTACAGCCAGTCCAGATGCACGCAGCACTGGGCCGCCTGGGCACCAGCGCTTTCCCTTATTTGAATTGGAATCCTTAGCAATACATAGACGAGGAATCTGGCACATTTACATTATAACGGTATTGATCCGTCTAAAAATCAAA
This sequence comes from Pollachius pollachius, assembly GCF_949987615.1. Taxonomy (NCBI): domain Eukaryota; kingdom Metazoa; phylum Chordata; class Actinopteri; order Gadiformes; family Gadidae; genus Pollachius; species Pollachius pollachius. Next base: position 18,363,072 of record NC_136935.1, read on the forward strand.
GGAGCTTTTGCTCCAGAGATGGCTGCTTGTCGTGGTATATCCTTGTAAGTCGCTTTGGATAAAAGCGTCTGCTAAATGCCCTAAATGTAAATGTAATTGTAAATAGCACCCTCATACACGTTGCGCTTTCAGTGGTTACAGTGGTTAAGAGACTACATTTGACATAGTCATGTCTATCAAACACTCACTTCACACTGTTAAATCAAACACAGGTCTTACACCACAGCACTGCTTTGTGTTGCACACACAATATGTCCCCTGATCCAAAATACCGGTCACATTTCAGAAGGGCCTGCAAATGTTCAAATGTGTGACTGCTGTAGCACCTTGCGGCCAACAGAGGGAGTTGTTTGGCTACAGCAAGAGGGGAACACTTTGGAGACACGCTTGCACTTCCCTATTTAGTTTGAAGTCCAGGAAAAATATTATTTCATTCCTTACTTTGGAAACCATCCCCCTTTTTACATAATATTGATTATATATTGATTATATATGAAAGCAGACAATGAACCACATTGATAAGTTTGCTTTTAAACTCAATTTGAAATCATGTGTAAAAAAATCAAAATAAATAGTTCTATGTATTCTTTGTTTTCTTTGCGTTACGATTTCGCACTGTGAACCACCAGGTCTTTAGATATCTGCATTACATACAAATAACTATTTAAATGTCACCGTTCATTTTGATCTTTGTTGCCAAATTCTCTCAAATGATCACTCAGAGAATGACCTCGTATGCCTCTGTCCCAGTCAGATAAGCCAATAGCAGGCTGAATAATCAGCGTAACACACTGGTTCCCCTGGATGTCCCAGAGAGGGAGGAAGGGAGTGTCTACGTGCCATCAAGAATTTATGGGATTTGGAGTTTGGGCAGTGATGCATTCCAATTGGTCAATGCTCTCGGCCCAGATAAGACTTCAAAGGCGGAGCTAATTAATAAGATGTTTACATCATCCGCAGTCACATGCTACCTTGACTATGACCATCCATTTGTGTGTGTCTGTGTGTGTCTGTGTGTGTGTGAGAGAGAAGGAGAAAATGTTATTAGAATGTAAAAGTGTGTAATTTTTCTAATGCTTACATGGCTGTTTCTGTGTGCTACAGTTGACTCACAAATGCTGTGTGTGTGGTGAGAGAGAGAGAGAGAGAGAGAGAGAGAGAGAGGACTAGAGAGTGTGGAATATGTCTTGACCAGATTTTGTTTTCTCTTCTGCTCTCTCTCTATCTCCCTGTCGTCCCCGTCTCCCTCCCCTGGGTGCAGCCCAGTCCAATCCCCAGCCCGGTGCTGGGGGGGAAGCCCAACGCCAGCCAGTCTCTGCTGGCCTGGTGCCGCCAGGTGACCAAGAACTACCGCGGCGTCAAGATCACCAACTTCACCACCTCCTGGAGGAACGGCCTGGCCTTCTGCGCCCTGCTGCACCACTTCAGACCAGACCACATGTAGGAGACACGCACGCACGCATGCACACACACACACACACACACACACACACACTGCACTAAGACAGCAACACTCGAGTTCCAACAAATTGTTGAACGCACACAGACACACACACACACACACACGCACGTAGACACACACATAATGTACGTAAATGACAATTCACATGCACACACACAAACCTAATTCCTTCTCTGCTGGGAGACTGTAATCTCCGTAATCTTTGTGCTGCTGAAGAGATTTTTATCACTTCAAAGGAAATGCTTCATATTTTTGCCTCCGACACAGAGGCCATGACATTGTTAAATTGCCTCCATCAACTCCTAACGCAAAGGTTTACAAACACGAAGTGAGAAAGATCTGTGTGTCATCCAATGTGCACATATTGGATTGAGGGCTATAAACGTCCTTCTATAAATGTGCTGTTTGAAGTGCCTCGGCGTGACTAATTTAAAGCTCTTACATGTATGCTGACTTGCGCATTGACACAATTAACCTTTAGTCCTGCTGCGACCGACATGTCAGACTTATTTCCCACTTGGTTTGCATCATTATACATAGATGGCACATCGCTTTGTACACAAATTTGCAAACTGAAATGTCTAAATAATTTATTTTTCATGATGGGGCTGAGGGCTCTTTTTTTCTCAAGGTGTGTGTGTGTGTGTGTGTGTGTGTGTGTGTGTGTGTGTGTGTGTGTGTGTGTGTGTGCGTGCGTGCGTGCAACTGGAATGTTCATGAAATAAGGAATAGTCCCATGGATGTAAATGAAAGAATAATTAGTTGCGTCTGTGTGCGTGCATGTGTGTGTGTGTGTGTGTGCACCATTACGTGTGTGTCCATCCATGTCCTATTAGTTTAGTAGTACATATAAATGTTATTCATGTTCTGTCTATCTATTCATTCCGTTTATTGCAGTGCTGTGAAATTGCTTGTTAGAGTCCTTATAACATTACTTGGGACACGTATTTATCTTGTTCTCCCCCTATTTCTCTCTCTCTCCCTCTCTCTCTCTCTCTCTCTCTCTTCAACCAGAGACTACAAGTCACTCAATCCTCAGGATATTAAAGAAAACAATAAAAAGGTAAGGGGCGGAACAGAGTTGGAGAACGCCAACCATTTGGCTTCACCTCAGCCACCTCCCTCTCATCTTCTCTGTCTGCGGCCGTACTGTCATTTACATAATAATGTCCTGTCTTATGTCTGTCCTGAGGGTTAACTTGCCGTGGTCCCACATAGTCAACTAGTTAAAAAATATTAAAATGCCTAGAAATCGGTCAAAATTCAACACATTACAATCAAAGAGGCCAAACATTGTGAGAAAAAATAAATTGTGTGATTTATTGAAAAGGTGAATCTAATATTCGGAAAATTTATACCACACTCTATTTGAAATTAGGCTAGAAGGTGTGACATTTTGTGACGTGCATAACAAACCTCACTTTGTTGAAATGTGAACCATGGTAAGCGTAATAGCTTGATTAGATAAATTATCAGATGTTTTGGGATATACTACGTTTTTTAACGCCAGTTCATGCTTTTATCAAAAGTATGGTGTGATTTAAGGATTGGAAGGCTTCTTTTATTCATATCTTCGGCACAAATGCTTTTGTAAGAAAGGGAATGAGGTGCTTAAATGACGAGATTGTCTGGTGCTAGCGAAGTAGTAGTGTGGACGCATCCGCATAAAGCAGTCATCAGTCCGGTAGAAATTATTACTTCGTTCATAGTTAAGTATATAGTATAAAACTTGGTTTTCCTCTGCCACAATATTCCCACAGGCGCAGACAAACAGTTTTCTATACCACCATGTGTATTATTTTGCACATACACTAGTGTGCACGGACACACACACACACACAAACACACGCACACACACACACACACACACACACACACACACACACACACACATACACACACACACACACGCACACACACACACACACACACACACACCCAGAGCCATCCCCTGTCATCCCCAGAGGGCTACAAAGAGTGATATATGCGTGGTGGTCCTGCAGGTTGATTTGCTCCCCTCGTACACACTCTGGCTGGCTGATAACCTCTGCTGGCCCTGTTAGGCATGAATGCCACCCTGTTGACAATAACCACAGTAGGGGAGAGGGCGGACGAGCCAGGCACCCAATATCATATCAGCAGCCTGCTCCCCTCAAGGTGCTCCGTGAGCCCTGGAGAAATTACCCAGATACTGAAGTAATACAGGGGAATATGCCCGACAAGATAGCCCGTGAATAGCTGCAGCGTTGCGGCCATTTCACCATGTCCAGGTCTGGGGGAGATGTGCAACCCCACCACGACGACGCCGCTGTCTCTTGCCAGAGCTCTATGCAGAAAAAGGGGGTGACACCAAACATGCAGTCCACCGAAACAGACATATTGATGCATGCCGAGCCACATTAGTACAATGTTCGGTCATAAAGTTAAGGTCCAGAAGAAGCACTTGAAATAAATGGACCGAAATATGCTCCTCCAGAGCAAGGCAGATGGCCGACAGAGAGACGCACCGAGCTGGTGATCCTTACAGATCTGCAGTCATACATAACACAGCACAGTGTTATGTCTAAATAATCAGCAGCACCACTCGACACCATCAGAAGCAAACACACAGACCTATTTGGCATATTGGAAATAAACAAGAATTACTGCAAATAATCCCACTGTTTGGCCTCTCATGTAGATCGCACCATCGCACCAGGCCTGATCTCCTGTGATTCGTCCTTTATCAAGTACAAACTGGGTGAAGAATAACCTTGTATGAACCTCTGCACACACAAACAGAAAAAACAGATGTACTATTTAACCACATGCAGAAACGTGTACTCGGACTACACACATTTATTTGATTACTGACACCCTTATTTCTGGCCATACATACTTTGTTGTGCCTCAGATTACCAATAGTTAGCCGAATATCGGATACCTTTTCCAGTATTGCACGCAGTTCAAAATTCTACATGGTAAATGGTCTGCATTTATATGGCGCTTTTTCTGTAACCAGTGGCCACCCAAAGTGCTTTACAATATTGCCACACACACACACACACACACACACACACACACACACACACACACACACACACACACACACACACACACACACACACACACACACACACACACACACACACACACACACACACACACCAACGGCAGAGTCAGTCATGCAAAGGTGACAGCCAGCTCGTCGGGAGCAGTTAGGGTTAGGTGCCTTGCTCAGGGACACCTCGACACTCAGCTAGGAGGAGCCGGGGATTGAACTAGCAACCTTGCAGTTACCAGCCAACCCGCTCTACCTCCTGAGCTAGTGCCGCCCCACATGGGTGCTTTGTCTTTTCATCGTAGACTGTATAATAATACTATTTTCAACTCAACAGAAAATAATTGTTGATTCTATTCAGTTGACAAACAGGGGAACAACACAAAAGGCAGGTCCTTAGAAAGACACAACTTGAGAGAGGATCCCATATGTTAAAGTTGAAAGAGCCCAGTAATGATAACAATAAGGAATAATACAATTAATATATGCATAAAAATATATATATATCAATGTATTACAAATATTGAAAACAATACTTGTGTACATACCATCACTGTAAGCAGTGAAGGGCTGCTTTGGAGGCTCTCTCCCCGTGTCATGTTGGATAGCACTGTGGCTCTTTGTCTCCTGGGCTGGTTGTTTTATGGGCCACTCTGACAGGCTTTCAGGCTGGAGAGTTTAAATACACAAGGCCAGCAATGGTGGTGGAATATAGAAGGAGTAGAAAGGAGTCACATCTGTCTGGGCCTATTGTGTGTGGCTGATAGACATGCCCCTGTGCTCGCCTCTTGCTTGCCCTGCTATAGGACTCAGACTGCACTGAATTATGACAGATAAGGACAATCAATATCTGAGGGGGCATGTGAATATTTAGAGTCACCGTTTGGAAAGATCCCTTATCAATGAACCCTGTGTGTGTCTGTTTGTGTGTGTGTGTGTGCACATGTGTGTACAAGTGTGTGTGTCTGTGTGTGTGTGTGTACGTATGTGTGAAGTTTGAGTGTGTGGGACGAGCGCTCGTGCGCGTGTGTGTGTGTACGTGCAGGTGACTGTGTGTAGCAGTGTGTGTGTGCGGCTATGAGTTTGTTGGTCCATGTACGAGAGCCACACAGAGCTACCAACCTCCTGTGTGCATTAACACTGCAGTGGATTATTCCCACGTGTGTGTGTGCACGTTGCCGTGCGCTCTGTTTGAAGAATCTGTAGGTTGAGAGTGTCATGATTGTTTGGACTGCGAGCGTGTGCCCTGGCCTTGTCTGTTGTGTCAGTAGGCTGTGTGTGTGTGTGTGTGTGTGTGTGTGTGTGTGTCTGTGTGTGTGTGTGTGTGTGTGTGTGTGTGTGTGTGTGTGTTTGTGTGTGTAATGAGGCCAAGGAGAAGTCATTTCCCATGCTATCTGATAGTGGAGCGCTAACAGCAGCCGCCGTAAACGGCCGCAAGCTAGCGCAGCTGCCAGGGGAGGGGGGAGGGGAGAGCTATCGATGATTGACAGCCATGGAAGGCTGTCAGTCACTGAGCTGGAGGGGAAGGTAGAGCGGGGAGGGGGGGAGTTCCGCCCGGGGGCATAGAATGGTGACATTCAATCCAAGCCTAAAGCTTTGTCTGTGAGTACGAGCAGAGGAAATGAAAGGGGAAGGGGTTTATGGAGGGCTGTGTAACTCTTGTGTCCAGTGAGTTGGATACATTCAATATGTCGGCATGCTTTAAAAACAGTAACTTGCTCTAGCGACTAAAACTAATCTCCATGTTGCATCAAACACCAGGTTGATATTTTATATGTAACGTGTCACCTACGTTTTTTTGTCCACTAAAAGTGTCACACAAAGTCTGCCGTGTCCGCTTCATAGTGATGGAAGTCTCTCGGGGGTGTGATCCACAGCTGCACACGTCGAGGTTCAACAGTGAGGTCAGACGGACTAGTAGTACACACAGAGACCTCCGGCCGACCCTGAAACAAAACACCACGTCGCAGCCACTCTCACCTCAAGTCTCTCTCTCTCTCCCTCCTTTTACCCTGCCTGGCTCTCACTTTCTCCCACTCACACGTTTCTGTCTTTGTTCCCCCCACTCTCTCTCCCTCTCTCTTTCTATCCCCATTGAGCGGCGGGCTTGTCGCTCTCTTTCACAGCCCTCTCGGGCTGGAGGGAGAACAATGGTCGCACACTTTCCTCCCCTGAATGCTGGATAGTAACCCAATCAGTCTCTGTTCTCTCACATTCTTCCTCCATGCTTTTTTTAGTCCCTTTATTTCACTGTCCGTCCCCTCGTCCCTCCCCCCCCATTTTCGTGACTGGGAAGTGGAAGAGGGGTTAAAAGTGTAACGCTTGGCTTCTCCATGGCGTGTTCCTTCTACACTGTGTTCTCCTTCTGCCTGTGTTTCCCCGTTATACTGCTACAGGCCTACACACACACACACACAAACACACACACACACACACACACACACACACATTCTTTCATATTCACATTTACACTTCGCACCTTTCTTCTCTATCTTCCATACACACATTTAGCGGCACTGTTTTATCTTGCCTGCTGAACATACTAGCATCACACAGGCACCATTACATAGACCTTCTCAAATACACACGGGACACACACTCAATGGTGTGTGCACACCTAGTTGGTCACGAGTAAAGACTCACTCAATACCCTCTGCTCACTTATCAGGCAGACATACCCTTTCCCTGACTCTCCTGCATGAACACACACTGGTTCAAATTTTGTTTGTGTTTTGCAAACATTTTATCTGCCCCTGTGTAACACAGACTTGATCTCAAACAACTTTCCTGTACGAGTCTACAGGTTATTTTGGCTCTCGGTACCCTCTTCGTGCAAGAAATGAGAGGGAAGGTGGGAATGAAATGCACCTCAAACAAAAGACACAGTGATTACTGGTAAACTGAGAGACGTTGCTCAACACGACAACCTCAAATTTCCCGTCGCTCTCCTTTATACCTCGACACAACGAGAGTTTTGGTCAAATAATACTTTCCATTCGAGTGAGTTCCTGCCTCAAAGCACTACAGCCCCCCCCCCCCCCACACACACACACACTAAGGCCCCAGCCTCTGGACAGACACCTTTAGATTTACAAAAGGTGGTAGGGCACTGTGTTGCTGCTGAACTGGTGGTGGTGTTGTCACAGTGATAACGCTGCCTGGTCGATGGGGGATTTTGATGCTGTGATGGTGTCTTTGTTTTGTTTTTCTGTTGCTGTGAGGTGGTTGCCATGTCCATGGTGTTCCAGGTCATTGTTCTTGTGACAGTGTTAAAGCTGCTGTAGGTAATTCAAACTACAGTGATCGGGGCGGTGGCTCAACAGGTAGAGCGCCTGCCGTTAAAGCCCAGTCCTTACGGAAGCGACCCGGGTTTGATTTTGGCCGGGGTCCTTTTCTGCATGTCCTCCCCTCTCTCTCCCATACCTTCCTGTCTTACCCACTAATATAGTCATGGAAATGCAAAAATAAATCTTGAAAAAAACAACTCTATAATGATCATATGATACATAAAGTATGGGAGGGAGAGGTGTCACGTCGGGGTGGTCGGGCCATGCTCAGATAAGAGCTTCCATACCCTGTCATCAGAATGATTGATCGAAAACAGGGGAGTGCGAGGCATAGATCGACTATGAAGATGGCCAGAAGCAGTGAAACAAACAACCATGGCAACTGATCGGAATTACGTCAACGCTATCCTGCCGCCCTGATACCAGCTGTTATTCCTGGCAAACATGAATGGAAGTTGATGCAGGGAACGCAGGGAGAGAGAGAGAGAGTGAGAGAGAGAGAACCACGTCTGTGTGTGTGTTCCTGTTCTAATCTATTTATTTACCTGTCATTGGCTGTGATAATAGTTTTCGCCCCCCTCTCGTTTACTCTCCCTCTCTGTCTCTCTCTCATTCTCTCTATCTGGTGATGGGGATTGGGTTTTGTGCGTCGGTGGATAATCACACCTGTATTTTCTCATCAAACTCTAATCAGACCAATTACACGCGTGACGGAGAGCGTGGGCAGGTTGATGCAGCAGGACGATAAGACACACACACACACATACACACACACACACACATACACACACACACACACACACACACACACACACACACCATACTCACAATCAAATACAGACACACAGACATAAAAACACATCCTTTGGGATTAAGTGCTCTGTCTTGGTGTATCTGCTTTTCTTATCGGGGACAACCATCCCTGACATGACCTGTCAGCTGCCAAGGCGACAATGTCTCGCTCACACTCCCCCGCACGCAACCACACACACATTCATACAGTGCATGTATGTAATTGCCTTGTCCTCGTCCAAGTCTAACGCATGTCAAAAAGTGAATCAGAGGTCACCTGCTATCTAGCTAGTGTTACCCTCTCCCTCCTTCTCAATGCGTCCCGAAACCACATTCAGACTTCAGCATTCCATCCAACAACAACAACAACAATCTCTTCAACCATCCTCCTCCACCAACCCCTTCAGGCCAGTTTTCTCATGAATTAGTTGAATAATGTCAATCGGACCAGCCATAGCCAGCCATATTTGTGTGCATCTTGACTGTATTTTTTCTGTTTTTCTATTTCTCTATTTCTACTGCTCTCACACCTGTGTTCCCCTCACAGGGGGAGTTAAGAGTGATCGTAGCTTCTTTTAATTCCCATGTGGTGTCTCCGTGATCTCCCAGGCGTACGACGGCTTCGCCAGCCTGGGCATCTCCCGTCTGCTGGAGCCCTCCGACATGGTGCTGCTGGCCATCCCCGACAAGCTGACGGTGATGACCTACCTCTACCAGATCCGCGCCCACTTCTCTGGCGAGGAGCTCAACGTGGTGCAGATCGAGGCCAACAGCAGCCGCAGCACCTACAAGGTGGGCGACTTTGAGACTGACACCAACGCCTCCATCGACCAGGACAAATTCTACGCCGAGCTCAACGACGTGCCGCACGTCCAGGTGGCCGGCGCGCAGCACGCCGCCGCCGCGAGCAACGCCGCGGACGAGCCTGACGGCGCTCACTCGGCCATGGCGCCCGAGGAGGCGGGCGTTAGCAAGGACATGGCGGGAGGGGCTTACTCGCGGCAGGGGGTGTCCGCGCTGTCGCTGCCGCTGCAGGCGACGACGGCACCCGCTGCAGTGTCCATGCATCCCGCCCCCGCCCCTCGGAGGTTCCTGGCCGGGGCCCTTGGGTCGGAGGACGGGAAAGTCCTCCCAAAGGCCGGCCCCGTGGACCCGAGGGACGTACCGCCCAAGGTGGAGAGGGAGACAGAGCGAGCAAGGCCGCACGCGGAGGAGGCGGGTGGAGGGGGAGAGGCAGAGGGGGAATGTAAAAACTCAGAGTCCTCTGCAAGGAGAGCCACCGCCTCCTCTCCCAGCCAACACAAGCTGGGCTTCTCCTACAACCGGGACGCCGACCTCATCAAGAAGAAGAGAGCCAGCCTGCGCTCCTCTGAATCAGAGTCCGCCTCGGACTCAAACACCCCGTCACCAGTCAACTATACGGACACGTCCCCTAAGCAGGTAGGGTAACACGGACCCACACGGAAAAGGAAATGGAACCATACACGTCCTCTAAACAGGAAGTGGAACACCTGCACGTCCTCTAAACAGGAAGTGAAACACATACACGTCCGTTAAACAGGAAGCTTCACACCGACACATCCCCTAAACAGGTCGGGTGACACAGACCCATTCCATAAACAGAAAACAGTACCAGTCACACAGTAATAGTCACACAGCGTTAACAGGAAACAGTAACAGTCCCACACCTAAAACAGTAACAGTCACACCCCAAAACAGTAACAGTCACACGAGGAAACAGGAAACAGTAACAGTCACACAATGTTAACAGGAAACAGTAACAGTCACACACCTTAAACAGGAAACAGTAACAGTCACACACCTTAAACAGGAAACAGTAACAGTCACACACCCTAAACAGGAAACAGTAACACAGTCAAACACTGTAAACAGAAAACAGTTACTCAGTCACACACCGTAAACAGGAAACAGTTATGCAGTCAAACACCATAAACAGGAAAACAATAACAGTCACACACCGTAAACTGAACAGTAACGCAGTCACACAACGTAAACGGAACACTAACGCAGTCACACAACGTAAACAGAACACTAACGCAGTCACACAACGTAAACGGGAAACAGTTACACTGTCACACACAGTAAACGGAACACTAACGCAGTCACACAACGTAAACGGGAAACAGTTACGCTGTCACACACAGTAAACTGAACCGTAGCGCAGTCACACAACGTAAACGGAACGGTAACGCAGTCTCACACCAAATTAGGAGACAGTAACATCCTACAAATTGCATTTTGGTTTATTCTACATACGTTATTATAATTATGTGCAGTCAACCATTTTATTATTTTCCGTCCGATAAAATTCTATTAGATTCTATCTGACACAGCTGAGGTAACTTATTACAAAGAAATATTAATTTTATGACATACAAATAGTATGATAACAGACAAACTCACACACACACACACACACACACACACACACACACACACACACACACACACCTGTGTGTAGTTTGTATCTTTCAGTTTCATTTTCAACTGGCGGCTGAAGATCAGCGGTTACCTTCCTGTGTATACACGCCCGCTCCCCTTAAATAGATCACCCCTTGCCTTTCTCTCCCTCTTTTTAACCCTGCGTCTGGCCTTGATTGAAACTCTCTCAGGGAGCCGTCGGGCCCAGGACGCGGGATGTGTCTCACAATCATACCGTTCCATTCCCTCCTTGGGCCTTTTAAGCCTCAAATCACAACCCCCAGATGATGACGGTGATGAGCCCGGTTCTTAGAGTTGTCTGTAACAGAGGAGCGTCTCTCGCTCTCTCTCGCTCTCTCTCTTTCTCGCTCTCTCTCGATTTCACTCTCGCTCTCACTCTCTTTCCCTCTCTCTCTCGCCCAGCCTGAGATGTTGTCGCTCACCTCGCTGTCGAGACCCCTAACATGCCACGGGGGCCGGCGGGCCTGTCTGAAGAAACAACCCTCCCCATTCCATCCCCGACCCCTTCTCTTGACATTTCATTATATTTTTCATTATATTTCTCATCCCTGCTTTTGATGGCAGTTGGCACCGTGACCGCTCAGGCGTGAAGACGCCTTGCATAGAGCACACCTCTGCGCATCCCACCACGCACACACACACACAAACCCAGCACACACACACACACACACACACACACACACACACACACACACACACACACACACACACACATATGAACACACAAACACAGGGCTAAATGAAAACACCAACACACTCACACACCTACAGAAGCATGCTTCTTTGGCCCCGTCAATGTTTTTTGCGCATGCACATTAAATGTAAGCCTATAGTTGTGTTGGCTCAAGTCTTTACTCTTGCTCCTTTACTATCAAACACCATGTTTACAAGCTCAAAGGTCAGGCAGAGGGGTCACGGAGGGGGGCCCATGGCACTCCATTTAGAGGTGCTTATCTGGCTACCGACAAGTCAAGTGTCCACAGCCCCGGCCAGATGTAAATGGTGGTAGGATAAAGTCTTTGTTGTTACGTTGTAAACAGCAGCCGCTATGAATACACGGCGCTCTAAGCCGAACATGACCATCCCAGCACTGTTTTGCTTGCTTATGCCCCCCTTATAATACAGACAGGATTACCCCCGCAGATAAGATGCTAAGCTGCCTGTGTGTGTGTCTGTGTGCATGCATCCACAACCCGCATAGACAGTTTTGGTGTGCGTTTGGGTGCATGTCTGCGCGAATAGCTCTAGAGAGCTTCTAACCACTAGACATGGTCAGAAGCTGGGGGATATATACTTTGTTTATTGATATTAATAGATGTAAAACTATATTGGTAGTGTTTAAGTGTAACAAACTTTCAGACCCAATTTGAAAGATCTGATGCAACATTCCTACAGTCATCATATGACTGTATGAATCAGATCTGACTTGAATTTGTAGTGAATTTAATTTGTAATAGAAAACCTTTTTTTTTTAACACCCATCATAAAGACTCTGTTTATTTGTTTTTACGTTAAGATAAATAATTGTTCTTTGCCCTAATGCCATTTTCTTTCTTACTTTTTCTGCCAAAGGAGTCTCCCGTCTCTGCTGTAGAAAGTCTGCCAGCGGAGAAGGTGAGTAACACGTTTAAAACAGACGTTTGAAAACACAAAATGTCCATCGTAGCAGCTTCCCGTCATGGCGTTTTGTATGAGGGGCCGCCTGGGACAGAATTCATACTTGGTCTTACACACACTATTATAATCTGGCCTATACACCAGTATACTGATACACACACACTATTATACTCCTTTTATATGTATGTAGAGAGTGTATAGTCGTGTATGTGAGAGACTATAGTAGTGTATGTGAGAGAGTATAGTAGTGTGTGAGAGAGCATAGACAGTAGCTGGGTATGTAAGAGAGTATAGTAGTGTATGTGAGAGAGTATAGTTGTTCATGCAAGAGAATATTGTAGTGTGTGTGAGAGTATAGTAGTGTGTGTGAGAGAGTTCAAATGAAACGGAAGTGAGTTTGATTCCTCAGTTCCTGATCAGCTGACAGAAGAGGCGGTAGCTTCTGGCGGTCAAAATACTGCGCTGTCATTTTACGCTGGAATTTCCAGCGATTCTGTTATGCTGCGTTCGCACCAAAAAAATATTTGGTCGCTTGTTCGCGTGGTCGCCTGAGTTTGAGAGAGGCTACCTCTTGTGACCGCCAATTCATTCTCAACCATGGCCAGTCGCTACGTGTTGTGGAAGTACCACAACACGTCGGTTTTTCTGACATCTCCCTCCCCCTTACCCCATCTCCCTCCCCCCTTCCCGTTCCCCCTTCCCCTTCCCCCTTCCCCTTGCCCCTCAATACAGAGGGGCAAAACGTTCTCCTAAGAAATGAGACCGCCTTCCATTACATCGCGTCATCATCGCTTGAAGCTTGCGGACTGCTACGTCAACAGAGGCCAAGAGTAGGCGTGTTTCCGAATGATAACAACTAGTTATAATAATAATAACAATATCAGTCTTGTATAGTGCATTTCTAGTACCCAATGCTCTTCACAAGCGTTAAAAAATATTCCAATCTAGAAACCTCCGGGAGCTCCGGCGGGGGGTCCTGGATCTCTATATCTAAATAAAATAAAATGATATAATCCGGGGGAATTAACGTGAACAAGCGACCAAATAATTTTTTGGTGCGAACGCAGCATAACAAAATCACTGGAAATTCCAGAGTGAAATGACAGCATAGTATTTTGAGCGCCAGAAGCTACCGCTTCTTCTGTCAGCCAATCAGGAACTGAGGAATCAAACTAACTTCCTTTTCAGTCAAACTATCTCACACACTTCTATACTCTCTCACACACAATACCATTCTCTCTCACACACACTATTATAATCTCTTGCATAAACAACTATACTCTCTCACATACACTGCTATATACTCTCATACATACATGTAGAAGGAGTATAATAGTGTGTGTGTGTATGAGTATAGTGGTGTATATGCGAGATAGTGCTGCAACAACAAATCGATAAAAATCGATTACTAAAACGAATTTGGTCACCGATTCGTTAAATCGCACGATTAATATGTCACTCGTAGGCACGGCACTGTTTACAGCCAGCCGCCGACAGGTTGGTTCATGGTTCATGCACGCCCACAGCGAGCTTTAGTGTGAGCGACCACAGATTGTATTTTGGTCATATCTTAACACTGGACTGTAGGCCTATATAAAAGTGTTGTACCTACACTGTCTTTGGGTTAAAAAACTCCTTCAACTTAGTATCTGTCTAGTCCAACCAAAAACTATGTCAGCTGCTGCTGCTGCTGCAGACGATGTGCAGACGGGCTCGGAGTCGGCACCGCGTGCAGTCATTCAAAGCAGCGGTAGTAATCACACAACCGGACGGTGTAGAAAGTCCCGTCAGTTAAAAATAGTAATCTAAATCCATGTTAAAATCGGCAGGATATAGAGCTAGTTAGCTTTAAAAAAAGTAGCAAACAGTGTCAAATGTGATGTGTTCAGGTTGGCTCAGTAATATGATTGATGTGTTCAATTGCAACACAAAAAAAAAGAAATTTGAGATTTTTCAAAACTTGTTTTCCCATCAATATAAAATAGATAGTAAAGATGGAATTATGACCTGTTTAATGTCCTATCTTGAGCTATGATCATCTTATCAGCAATTAAAGCAATAATACAAGTTCTATTTCAACAAAATAATAGAAAAGTATCATTAGTGGTATCAATAAAGACTTGGATCGTTAAGGAGTCTCAAAATGGTATCAATATCAATAAAATGAACGATCTCTGAGACGGTCATCTGAGAGAAATTAAGATGATTTAATTTCTTTTTAACCCTTAGTATTTACCGGTTAAAGATCTTATCGGTTAACCGGTTAACCATGGACATCCCTTATATACTATATATATATAAATGTATATCATACATTGTATGGTTGTTTTTTGTTATCCCAGTTATGTTTATTTTTTAATAGTTTATTAATAGTTTAATACATTTTTAATCGTTCCGGGACGTTGGAGAAATAACCTGGTGTTTTAACACTTCAGTCTGTACTGTGAATTTGAAGTAATGTTCAGTTTTTGAATAAAGATGCTGCAATTTCTTTTTGTCCGATTAGTCGAAAAGATAATCGACCGATTAATCGATTATTAAAATAATCGTTAGCTGCAGCCCTAATGCGAGATTATAATAGTGTGTGTAAGACCAAGTATGAATTCGGTCCCAGGCGGCCCCTCATAGTTTTGTGTGAAGGCTCTCACCGTAAGGCTTTCATGTGACTCCTGTGAAGATGGACGGTGGAGGTTGATTTCCTCGGTCCTTCCTCCATGTGCTGACCTCCTCTTGTCCTCTGTGTGTCCCTGCCTGTGGTCCAGAAGGTGCAGTCCAGGCAGGAGGAGCTCAAGGAGAGGGCCAGGCTGCTCCTGGAACAGGCCCGCAGAGACGCTGCCATGAAGGCCGGCAACAAGAGCCCCGTCGGCCCCTCCCTGCCCACACCCGCCAGGGCCTTCACTGCTGCTGAGGTCAGCCCCTGAGTCTGTGTGTGGTTGTGTGTGTACGTGTGTGTGTGTGTGTGTGTGTGTGTGTGTGTGTGTGTGTGTGTGTGTGTGTGTGTGTGAAAGATTTTTGCAATAGTTTAAACAATCTTCAATAGATATAAATGGATTCTTAAAAATCATACAAAGCAAAAAGGGATGAATGTGTGTATTTAGAAGCAGAGTAGAATCTTTAATGTCCCTGAGAGGCAGTGCGATTCACAATGTCATAATACACAAATAACTAACAGTGGCAAGGTTACCATCGGAGTTAGAACTCAGACGTCCAGAGGGCCAGCCCAAACAGACACGAAGCCTGCACTTAATGGAAAGTGATCATCATAATGATTGATTGACCCTGGACAGGGCATTCACCCTACACAGGCTCCTGGGAGTCTGGTGGAATAGTCTGGTTCTTTCAAGCTCCTCACTTGGTCATGAGGTCATGGAGGCTGTTTGTCAATTCATTGTACGTTTTCAGGGAGGTAACGGTGAGATAAAATGAGATGAACTCCA